>NW_011491847.1:558-1929 GCF_000754665.1 Bison bison bison | reverse complement strand
CCTGAGATGTCCAGGCCTCTGAGATGGTCTAGGCCCCTGAGACGATCCAGGCCCCTTAGATGGTCCAGGCCTCTGAGATGGTCCAGGCCCCTGAGATGGTCGTGGCCTCTGAGATGGTCCACGCCCCGGAGATGGTCTAGGCCCCTTAAATGGTCCAGGCCTCTGAGATGGTCCAGGCCCCTGAGATGTCCAGGCCTCTGAGATGGTCCAGGCCCCTGAGATGGTCCTGGCCCGTGAGATGCTCCTTGCCCTGAGATTGTCCATATCCCTGAGATGGTCCAGGCCCTGAGATGGTCCAGGTCACTGAGATGGTCCAGGTAAGATGGTCCAGGCCCCTGAGATGGTCACAGCCTCTGAGATGGTCCTGGCCCCTGAGATGGTCCATGCCTTGAGATGATCCATGCCCCTGAGATGGTCCAGGTCACTGAGATGGTCCTGGCCCCTGAAATGGTCCAGGTCCCTGGTGGTCCAGGCCCATGAGATCGTCCAGGTCACCAAGATGGTCTAGGCCCCTGTATGGTCCAGGCCCCTGAGATGTTCCAGCCCTCTGAGATGGTCCAGCCGCCTGAGATGGTCCACGCCCTGAGATAGTCCAGGCCCCTGAGATCGTCCAGATCTCTGAGATGCTCCAGGTCCCTGAGATGGTCCAGGTTCTGACATGGTCCAGGCTCTTGAGATGGTCCCAGCCCCTGAGATGATCCCGGCCCCTGAGATGGTCCCGGCCTCTGACATGTTCCCGGCGTCTGAGATGGACCAGGCCCCTGAGATGGTCCAGGTCACCGAGATGGTCCAGACCCCTGAGATGGTCCAGGTCCTGAGATGATCCAGGTCCTGAGATGGTCCAGGTCACCGAGATGGTCCAGACCCCTGAGATGGTCCAGGCTCCTGAGATGGCCCCGGCCTCTGAGATGGTCCAGGTCCCTGAGATGTCTAGGCCTCTGAGATGGTCCAGGCACCTGAGATGATCCAGGTCACCGAGATGGTCCAGGCCCCTGAGATGGTCCAGGTCCTGAGATGATCCAGGTCCTGAGATGGTCCAGGTGGTGATATGCTCCAGGCTCCTGAGATGGTACAGGCCTCTGAGATGGTCCAGGCCCCTGAGATGTCCAGGCCTCTGAGATGGTCCAGGCCCCTGAGATGGTCCTTGCCCTGAGATGGTCCAGGTCCCTGAGATGGTCCAGTTCCTGAGATGGTCCAGGCCCCTGACATGGTCCCAGCCTCTGAGATGGTCCCGACCTCTGAGATGGTCCAGGCCCCTGAGGTGGTCCACCCCCTGAGATGGTCCAGGCCTCTGAGATGGTCCAGGTGCCTGATATGGTCCCAGCCTCTGAGATGGTCCTGGCCCCTGAGATGGTCCTTGCCCTGAGATGG
>NW_011491847.1:0-458 GCF_000754665.1 Bison bison bison | reverse complement strand
GAGATGGTCCAGGCCCCTGAGATGGTCCAGGTCCCTGAGATGGTCCAGGCCCCTGAGATGGTCCAGGTCACCAAGATGGTCCAGGCCCCTGACATGGTCCCAGCCTCTGAGATGGTCCAGGACCCTGAGATGGTCCATGCCCCTGAGATGGTCCAGGCCCTGAGATGGTCCAGGTCACCGAGATGGTCCAGGCCCTGAGACGGTCCCAGCCTCTGAGATGGTCCAGGCCCCTGAGATGTTACATGCCCTGAGATGGTCCATGTCCCTGAGATCATCCAGGCCCTGAGATGGTCCAGGCCCCTGAGATGGTCCTGGTCCCTGAGATGATCCAGGCCCCTGAGATGGTCCTGGCCTCTGAAATGGTCCACGCCCCGGAGATGGTCCAGGCCTCTGAGATGGTCCAGGCCTCTGAGATGGTCCAGGCCCCTGAGATGTCCAGGCCTCTGAGATGGTCCAGG
>NW_011491846.1:14837-15592 GCF_000754665.1 Bison bison bison | reverse complement strand
ACTTTGGCCACCTCATACGAAGAGTTGACTCATTGGAAAAGACTCTGATGCTGGGAGGGATTGGGGGCAAGAGGAGAAGGGGACGACAGAGGATGAGATGGCTGGATGGCATCACTGACTCAATGCACGTGAGTCTGAGTGAACTCCAGGAGTTGGTGATGGACAGGGAGGCCTGGCGTGCTGCGATTCATGGGGTCGCAAAGAGTCAGACACGACTGAGCGACTGAACTGAACTGATGACCATCATTGTCTATAGTTATAAAACCTCTTGGTTTCTAAATTATTATTCAAACATGCCTAGCTCAATGCTTTTATGTTATTTTCTGCTAAGAAAAATCTCTTTTACATGGATATCTTCCTCATTCCATGTCCTTGCTCAAATATTATATCTTGAAGAATGTTTCTTTGACCATGCTACCTAAAGTAGTATGTAACTCACTCTCTTATATTCTGTATTCATCTTTCTGCTTTAAATTTCTTAACCGAACAAATCACTTAGCATTATTGAATGCACATATTTATTACTATTTTATTATCTAACTAATAAAAATACCTACATTCTAAGGGTTGACATTTTATATATTTTTCACAGTATCCTTATCAGCTAAAAATAGTATCTGGTACATAGAAAATTATTAACAAGTAGCATTAGAAATGTTTTTCTAATTAAGTTTGAAAGTAAGAATAACACTTAGTAAAATCCCCCAAAAAAGCAGAAAAGTGAATGGAGAGAAATATGGTGAAAAATTATTATA
>NW_011491846.1:9759-11023 GCF_000754665.1 Bison bison bison | reverse complement strand
GAGTTGGACTGTGAAGAAAGCTGAGCACCGAAGAATTGATGCTTTTGAACTGTGGTGTTGGAGAAGACTCTTGAGAGTCCCTTGGACTGCAAGGATATCCAACCAGTCCATTCTGAAGGAGATCAGCCCTGGGATTTCTTTGGAAGGAATGATGCTAAAGCTGAAACTCCAGTACTTTGGCCACCTCATGCGAAGAGTTGACTCATTGGAAAAGATTGTGATGCTGGGAGGGATTGGGGGCAGGAGGAGAAGGGGACAACAGAGGATGAGATGGCTGGATGGCATCACTGACTCGATGGACGTGAGTCTGAGTGAATTCCGGGAGTTGGTGATGGACAGGGAGGCCTGGCGTGCTGCGATTCATGGGGTCACAAAGAATCGGACATAACTGAGCGACTGAACTGAACTGAAACTGATGAGCCCAGATGCATGATCTTAGTTTTTTGAATGCTGAGTTTTAGCCAGCTTTTTCACTCTCTTTCACCATGATTTAGAGACTCTTTAGTTTCTGTTCACATTCTGTCATTGGAGAGGTAACATCTGCATATCTGAGGTTGTTGATATTTCTCCCAGCAGTCTAGATTCCAGCTTGTACTTCATCCAGCCTGGCATTTCACATGATGTACTCTGCATATAAGTTAAATAAGCAGGGTCACAATAGACAGCCTTGTTGTATTCTTTGCCAGTTTTGAATCAGTCCATTTTTCCATGTTCTAACTGTTGTTTCTTGACTTGCATACAGGTTCTCAGAAGACAAATAATGTGGTCTGGTATTCCCATCTCTTCAAGAATTTTCCACAGTTTGTTGTGATCCACATAGTCAAAGTCTTTCATATAGTCAATGAGAGAGAAGTAGATGTTATTTTTTTCTGGAATTCTCTTGTTTTCTCCATGATCCATTGAATGTCAGCAATTTGACCTCTACCTCTGCCTTTTCTACACCCAGTTTTTACATCTGGAAATTCTCAATGCAGGTACTTCTGGAGTCTAGCTCGAAGGATTTCAAGTATAACTTTGCTAACACGCAATTTGAGTGCAATTGTGCAATAGTTTGAATATTCTTTGGCATTGCCCTTCTTTGGATTTGAATGAAAACTGACCCTTTCCAGTCCTGTGGCCACTGCTGAGTTTTCCAAATTTGCTGATGTACTGAGTACAGAACTTAATGGAATCGTTTTTTTTGTTTTTTGTTTTGTTTTTTTTTAGGGTTATAAATAACTACACTGGCATTCTATCACCTCTACTAGCTTTGTTCATAGAAATT
>NW_011491846.1:5887-6444 GCF_000754665.1 Bison bison bison | reverse complement strand
GTCGCAAAGAGTTGGACATGACTGAAGCGACTTAGTACGCCCTCTTAAGAATAATCATAGTTTAATCATTATAATGAAATTGCAAATTATTTTTTATCATGTGGTATAAGTTCTCTGTGTACTTCCTACTATTTGTTCATATTTTATTTTGCTATTCATAAACTTTTATTATTTCTTTTGTGGCAGCTTAATTGCAAAAATTATTAATATCCCAATTCTGTCTCTCCTTGAATCCACATCTGCTGGGAGCAAGCTCCGCCCCTGGCAAAGGTCATGAGGAAGGAGGCTTGGCATACACAAAGGCGGGATCAAGCCTCAGGAGTCTCCCTGGAAATTCTCGAGCAATCCTACCCCCAAAACCAGAGTCTGCCTACTTTCTGCTTTGTGCTTTCACCTACACCTCTGACTTTACGGGGGGCTGTCCCCCACTACCTCTCTCTGAAAAAAGGTTAGCTTACAGCTCCAGTTAATAATTCTTGGGTGTGACAGTGTTCAACCTACAAACTCCTTTGGAAATCCTCTAGCCTGCCTGAATAGGTTTTTCCGGCCACGTGTGA
>NW_011491846.1:4455-5787 GCF_000754665.1 Bison bison bison | reverse complement strand
ATAATTGGTGTAAGTAATAGGTTTAATGTTTGTAACCTGGGACCCTTGAGTTAATTCTTTTTCTTGTTATAGCCCACCACACCTTTGCTCTGTAGGAATGCAACTTTATCTAATGCTTTTTGGAGGCTGGAGCCTGACTTTAGAACAATCACCTTTAGAGAAAAAGGCCTCCGGGCCAGAAGATGATGCAAATCACCTAAACTTTTGCATATGATAAGTTTGCAGGAAGAAAGCCTGGCTTGCTGCCTGACTCTACCCCTTCTCCCATTATCCTCTATGCATAACTTAAGGTATAAAAACTACTTTGGAAAATAAAGTGCGGACCTTGTTCACCGAAGCTTGGTCTCACCACGTCGTTCTTTCTCTTACCTTCTGGCTGAATTATTCAGCCTCTTTTCTCCACTAAATTTCTTCACTGAGCTATCCTCATTCTATTACTCTTTATATCCTTAATTAACGTTTAATTAAGCAATTGTTTCCTGATCCTCGCCGACGCCGTCCCCGCTTCGAATTCCCTGGATCAGCCGGGGCTGGTCCCCGGCACACATCTATCTCAAAATGATATTATAACTACTTTCTTCAAGATTTGAAGCCTACTTTCCTACTTCTTGATTCTAAGACTAACTTGTGACTTGGCTTGATCAGTAGAATGCAACAGATAGGATGATGCGCATTTTCACTGCCTCAGACTTGAGGCTTTGCATGATTCATCTTGTTTTCTGCTTCACGTCATGAAGGCTGAGAGACCACACAGAGCAGAGCCAAGATGTTTCAGCTGATCCAATTCTAGTCAGTTGCTAAAATTAGCCAAACCAAACCAGAAGGGGAGAGTCACTCGGGAAATATAATACATGCTTATTGGTCTCAGTCACTAAGGCATCTGGTAATTTATCACAAAATTTTAAAATACTTTAAATGTTTTCAATGTACAAATTAAATTGAGGGAATTGACATTTTTAATTATTAAACACATAATTTAAATCCATGGACATGTGTTATCAATATATTTATCCAGACCTTCTTTTATATTCCTTAATATATTTTATCTTTTCTCTGTAAAAATTGCAAACAGTGAGTGTTCTTTGTTTAAGATTTCTAGTGATTATGTGAAACACTGATAATACAGTGAGTGTTAAATTTTAATGAAGTCCAATGTTTCAGATTTTTTCTTGATTCTCATGCTCTTGCTTGTGTATTAAAGAGGGCTTTGCCAAACTCACACTGACTTACTCCCACACTTATGACTTTAGAATTTTATAGTGTTGGCTCTTACGTTTATGCACGTAATTTATTTTCATGTAATTGTCATGTGTGATATAAAAAGTGGGTCCA
>NW_011491846.1:0-627 GCF_000754665.1 Bison bison bison | reverse complement strand
CTTCCAATGAATATTCAGGATAGATTTCCTTTAGGATGGACTGGTTGAATATCCTTGCTGTCCAAGGGGCTCTCAAGAATTTTCTCCAACACCACAGTTCAGAAGCATCGATTCTTCAGTGCTCATGGTGCTTTATGGTCCAACTCTCACATCCATACATGGAAAAACCATAGCTTTGACTAGATGGACCTTTGTTGGCAAAGTAACGTCTCTGCTTTTTAATATGCTGTCTAGGTCAGTCATAGCTTTTCTTCCAAGCAGCAAGCATCTTTTAATTTCATTGCTGAAATAAAATGTTAATAAATGGCAGTTAGCAAATTAAATAAGCATACCTCCTCTTTCTTCTAATTGATTTTTCCCTGCTCTCTTCCTCTGAATTTTATGTTTACAATTTTCACAGGACATGTGAATATAAACAGTTTGCATGTGCTTTCTCTGCATCAATAATCGGTAGCATCATTAAAGTGTTAGGTTGTATTTTACAGGGTAAAATCCACCCCTGAGCTGTAGGAACTCTCACAGCTTTCTCCTTACACAAGGTTGAGGTCTCAGGGAAGGCAGAGCTGTGGTCTAGAAGAAGATGAGTCTGTGGGGTCTTCTCTTCTGCCTGGTGACAGCTCCCCAAGA
>NW_011491845.1:34130-35289 GCF_000754665.1 Bison bison bison | reverse complement strand
CATTTCCTAATCTGGGGAGAATGAGGAAGGAAGAAAGTACCCAATAGTAGAGTCGACCTCCATTCTCTACAGTTGTGGGAATATTCCCTTTATACCCTTTAGATGCATCAATGGACATGAGTTTGAGCAAACTCCGGGAGATAGTGAAGGACAGGGAAGCCTGGTGTGCTGCAGTCCATGGAGTCGCAAAGAGTTGGACAAGACTGAGCGACTGAACAACAATAATATATACACAGGGGCTTCCCAGGTGGCGCTAGTTGTAAACAACCAGCCTGTCAATGCAGGAGACTTAAGAGACTCTGCTTCAATCCCTGGGTCAGGAAGATCCCCTGGAGGAGGGCATGGCGACCCACTCCAGTATTCTTGCCTGGAGAATCCCATGGACAGAGGAGTCTGGTGGGCTACAGTCCATAGGAGTACAGAGTTGGACCCAGCTTAGTGACTGAAGGACAACCCTCTAGAGAGACAGTATAAAAGGAATAGGAGTATTTTTAAAAATCTGGGAGAAATTCTACCAAACAATTAGCAAGTGGTTCCGCTACCTTCCCCTCCTCTTTTTTTTTTTTTAATACTGAGTACTATGCTTATCAGTATTATATACTTATCAGTATTATACTGTTAAAAACAGCTTTGCTGAAATGTAATTCACAGATCACAAACTCAACCACTTAACCTGTACAATTCAGGGGTTTTTGGTGTCTTCACAGAGATGTACAGCCATCACCATTAACTCCAGAACACTAGCATCACCCCTAAAAGAAACACCCCAACCAACGTCAGTCACACCACCCAATATCAGTCCCAATTCTCCCCTCCTCCCATCTCCTGACCTTGACTAATCTATCTTCTAAAACAAAAAAATGTTGGCCATGCCCCACAGTATGTGAGACCTTAGTTCAGTGGAAGCATGGAGTCTCAACCACTGGATCACCAGGGAAATCCTACTTAGTTTAAATTTCTATAAAATTTGCTTATTCTTGACATTTCATATAAACACATGAGTCAGTATGTGGCTCTTTATGGCTGGCTTTTCTCATTTAGCCAAATATTTTTAAAAAATCTCTTCACTTTTAACTTCGCAAATTCCCCTAGTCTAGAAGTATCTGATGAAAATAATCACTTCAAAGTAATAACTGTCCAATTGCTTTTTTTTTTTTTT
>NW_011491845.1:31772-31938 GCF_000754665.1 Bison bison bison | reverse complement strand
AAAGCCTTCCTCAGCGTTCAGTGCAAAGAAATAGAGGAAAACAACAGAATGAGAAAGACTAGAAATCTCTTCAAGAAAATTCAAGATATCAAGGGAACATTTCATGCAAAGATGGGCTCAATAAAGGACAGAAATGGTATGGACTTAACAGAAGCAGAAGATATTA
>NW_011491845.1:28665-31008 GCF_000754665.1 Bison bison bison | reverse complement strand
AAGTGAAAGAGCAGAGTGAAAAAGTTGGCTTAAAGCTCCACATTCAGAAAACTAAGATCATGGCATCTGGTCCCATCACTTCATGGCAAATAGATGGGGAAACAGTGGAAACACTGGCCGACTTTATTTTTTTGGGCTCCAAAATCACTGCAGATGGTGACTGCAGCCATGAAATTAAAAGACGCTTACTCCTTGGAAGGAAAGTTATAACCAACCTAGATAGCATAATAAAAAGAAGAGACATTACTTTGCCAACAAAGGTCTGTCTAGTCAAGACTACAGTTTTTCCAGTGGTCATGTATGGATGTGAGAGTTGGACTGTGAAGAAAGCTGAGCACCGAAGAATTGATGCTTTTGAACTGTGGTATTGGAGAAGACTCTTTAGAGTCCCTTGGACTGCAAGAAGATCCAACCAGTCAATACTAAAGGAGATCAGTCCTGGGTGTTCTTTGGAAGGAATGATGCTAAAGCTGAAACTCCAATACTTTGGCCACCTCATGCGAACAGTTGACTCATTGAAAAATACCCTGATGCTGGGAGGGATTGGGGGCAGGAGGAGAAGGGGACGACAGACGATGAGACGGCTGGATGGCATCACCGACTCAATGGACATGACTTTGGGTGAACTCCGGGAGTTGGTGATGGACAGGGAGACCTGGTGTGCTGCAATTCATGGGGTCGCAAAGAGTCAGACATGACTGAGCGACTGAACTGACTGACTGAAGAAGATAATGTAACCCTAAAAGGTCACCTTACACACTTCATGTATATAAAAGAAGTTAAAGTGAAATCACTCAGTCATGTCTGACTCTTTGCGACTCCATGGACTGTAGCCCGCCAGGTTCCTCTGTCCATGGGATTCTCCAGGCAAGAATACTGGAGTGGGTTGCCACTTCCTTCTCCAGGGGATCTTTCCGACCCAGGAATTGAACCCTAGTCTCCTGCATTGCAGGCAGACTCTTTACCATCTGAGCCACCAGGGAAGTCACATAAAAGAAGGGAAGGCAAACATGAGAATGCTGGGGACCAAGGTCACATGATTCGGTTTATCCCATGGCATCATATGTTTAAAATAGAGCTTGCCAGGAAATATTGGAAATTATAGGGATGTTACTTTGGATTCAGCAACTCTTTGCTATGTAACTCCCAAAATAAATGAATCTCTTGCTCTATTCATAAGGACTGTATAGGAAAGGAAGTGTGCATGAAGTTATCATAATATAGATCTTAAATAAAGTTAAACGAAGGACACCAGAAGTTATAATGTTGTAACTTTAAAGACACTCACTGAAAGAATAACACATAAAGAACACTGGCACGACTTTCTACAAGGTGGGCGATTTTGGCCTACATAGAATTTGTATTCTCTCTTTAGGTGTAAAAATTCCTCTCTATAATCCTATAAACCAAGGAGGTTCACTTTCTTGGCTCATGCAGATATATTGCTTCTTCCAAAGCCTTCTCTCAACATAATCTACAAAGCCCTTTGAGCAGGTTTTAAATAGAGTAAAGCATCTTCAAGTATTTTTGCGTATAATTTGTCATACTATGAACCAAATACATTTGCAAATGTATTCTGTTATTTGGGGAGTCAATGGTCAATGTGCTTTTACTTGTATATTTTCTTGGTAAATTTTCTTGTTAAAACTCATACACTGAAGGAGGGGACATACATATACCTAGGGCTGATTCATGTTGATACATGGCAAAAAACCAATACAATATTGTAAAGCAATTATCTTCCAATTAAAAATAAATAATTAAAAACTACTCATACACTCCCCCAAGAGCCTCTGCAGTATTTAAGTGTCACTTGAGTTTAGTCTGCGGGGAACACAAGAGCACAGAAAAGAACAAGAACACTTCAGGCCAAGCCTTCACTACAAATAGCGATATCCCTAGGCAGTTTATAAATCTCTAGAAATCTTCTAGAAAGGAAGGCTGCACCATTTCTGAGGGATTTGTATTACCACATAGCTCAGTGGCATCATTTACAAGCACAGCCACAGTAGCTATGAATTAATGTTAACTGTGGCAATGGCACCCCACTCCAGTACTCTTGCCTGGAAAATCCCATGGATAGAGGAGCCTGGTAGGCTGTAGTCCATGGGGTCGCTAAGAGCTGGACATGACTGAGCGACTTCCCTTTCACTTTTCACTATCATGCATTAGAGAAGGAAATGGCAACCCGCTCCAGTGTTCTTGTCTGGAGAATCCCAGGGACAGGGCATCCTGGTGGGCTTCCGTCTATGGGGTCGCACAGAGTCAGACACGACTGAAGCGACTTAGCAGCAGCAGCAGTGGTCCACTTCATGGCAAATAGATGGGGAAACAGTGGAAACA
>NW_011491845.1:21727-28234 GCF_000754665.1 Bison bison bison | reverse complement strand
TGGAAGGACTGATGTTAAAGCTGAAACTCCAACACTTTGGCCACCTGATGCGAAGAGCTGACTCATTGGAAAAGACCCTGATGCTGGGAAAGATTGAGGGCAGGAGGAGAAGGGGACGACAGAGAATGAGATGGTTGGATGGCATCACTGACTCAATGGACATGAGTTTGGGTGGACTCTGGGGAGTTGGTCATGGACAGGGAGGTCTGGTGTGCTGCAGTTCATGGGGTCACAAAGAGTCAGACACAACTGAGTGACTGAACTGAACTGGACTGTGGTCCAAATTCTTAAGCACACTGTAACAACTTATATTCTATTACTAATAAAATGAAAGTGAAAGTCACTCAGTCATGTCCGACTCTTTGTGACCCCATGGACTGAAGCCCACCAGACTCCTCTGTCCATGGAATTCTCCAGGCAAGAATACTGGAGTGGGTTGCCATTTCCTTCTCCAGGGGATCTTTCTGATCCAGGAATCAAACCCAAGTCTCCTACAGGCACATTCTTTACCATCTGAGCCACTAGAGAAGCCCAATAAAATTAAGGAAGGGTGAAGAATGAAGTTGAATTGAAATGGTATAACTGACAGAGGAACATTTAATTTTCACAGGTGGTTATAGTTTATCCTAGTCTCAGGTACCCTATAATTTATATGTATATATAAAATATATATTTTAATTCTAATACTAAGAATCTACCATTCATAGTATTTCATACAATAATCATTTTTATTATCCTTTAATTCTAAAATAGAAAAATATATTTATGTAATATATTAAGATATAATAAGCATAAAGCATACTTGTACCTTATAAATGTAATTTAAAGGGGAAAAAATGGAGTATGGGCTTCCCTGGAGGTTAACAATCCACCTTGCAACGCGGGGCACATGGGTTCAACCTCTGGTCTGGGAAGATTCCACATGATGCCAAGCGACTAAGCCCAGTGTGCCACAACTACCGGAGCCCGTGAGCCCTAGAGCCTGTGCTCCACAGAAAGCGAAGTCACCAGAGTAAGAAGCCTGTGGACCGCAACTGGAGAGTGCACCCAGTCTCCACAACTAGGGAAAGCCATGCACAGCAGCAAAGACCCAGCACAGCCAAAAGTTAGTAAAATAGAAACAAGTACATAGTTGTAATGGAGTGTGGTAAATAATAAATTGTTTTTTACCATGTAAGTATGATTCAGATTTTAAAAACCAACTTCATTTTCTCTTGCCTGCTTTAAAGTTCTTTAAATGCCTTAAAACCTCTACTATTAGAGAATTAAGAGAAACAAGTCAAAGCAGAAACTCAAATTAATTGCTCAGTAAAATCTTCTATGCACGTACAGATATAACTCATTTTATAAAGATATTTTATTACCTGTTCGATTGTATATCTGTTAAAATAATCATGATAATCAGCATAAGTGATAAAACATCAATACAAAGTAAAACAAAAACCACACGATGAAGTCTGACTTCATTTTGTGTGTTCAATTCATATTTTAAAGCACTGAGTATAAGCTACTTAAGAAACAAGGGCTGTTATATTTCTCCACGAAGCACTAATCTTCCACCATAATGTGGAAAAAATACATTTGAAGAGATTAGTAGTTAGCAGCAGTGCCCAGATGGACAGCCAAACCTGGGAAATAGGCCCATTTGGGTGTAAGAATTTTACCTGGGAGACATGAACACACCTACACTAGATTATGACATATTTCTTCACCTTTAAAAAAACAAACACAAGTGAGATACTACTATATATCTACTAGAATGGCTAAAATAAAAATAGCCAGTTTGATTCCTGATCAGGGAACTAGATCCAGATCTTGCACCACAACTAAAACCTGGCACAGCCATATAAATAAATGAGTAAACAGGGCTTCTCTGGTGGCTCAAAGGATAAAGAATCTGCCTGCAATGCAGGAGACCTGGTTCGATCCCAGGGCTGGGAAGATCCCCTGCAGAAGGAAATGGCAACCCACTCCAGTATTCTTGCCTGGAGAAGCCCATGGACAAAGGAACCTGGCAGACTACAGTCCGTGGGGTCGCAAAGAGCTGGACATGATTCAGCAACTAAACCACAACCACTGACAGACACAACAACCTGGATGAACCTCTGGAGAATTATGCTGAGTGAAAAAAAGCCAATCTTATATACGATTATATCTATATAATATTCTTGAAAGGTCAAAATTAGAGAGATAGAGAACAGATTATTGGTTGCCAGAGGTTAAAGATGGAGGATGAGGTGGGGGAAGAGTGCATAGAACTTCCTTGTATATTGTTTTGCAATTTCCTATGGCTCTAGAATTATTTTAAAACAGAAAAAAACCTTAAAACTATCTTCCTTATCAACAGAGCCCTGGGAAGCAAGAGCATTCAAAAACCACGTTCACAGTTCACTGATCAGTGTCTGAGTCTCAGCTCTAATTTGTGGTAATTCTAGGCACCCTGCCCTGTAAAATATATTCTTTTCCATTTCTACCTTTTGTATTTACTATTCCACTCAGTATTTCACTTTTGTTTTCAGGACATAACTACATAAACAGGAGTGTTAGTATTTCATTTCTGAGATAGTTTTAAATATAAGATGTATAATACACAAAAGAATCTAACCACTGTTAAGAATAGAAAAGATGAGGAAGAAAAGCTTTCTTAGATGATACTTTGTGACAAAGGTTTTCCTCAACCAAACTTTAGTCAGCCTCCACTGAGCCCTCCTCTTGACTAAGCCTCAACCTTGACCTCTGTCCTGGCTGGGCCTGTACATCACAAGTGTTAGCAAGGATCCTGTGCTAAGTCCATGTAGAGGTAACCCCCTACCCTTGAGACCAGATCACCATGGCCTGCCTTCAATAAGAACCCTGTTAAGTTGGTTTAGCAGGAATCCCCCTACCCTTGATGTCCCCTTTTAGTCACCTTTCCATCCACTGATCCCTCTGCTCTGCTCATTGGCTATGAATTCCCAGTTGTCTCTGCTGTATTCAGAGTTGAATTCCGATTTGCCTCCCCTACAGCTATTGCAATAGTCCTGAATAAAGTCTTCCTTACTGTTTTAACAAATGTTAGAGTAATTTTCTTTAACCTATGAAAACTAATGATGATTGATCACGTTCATCAATGAGATTTGGTATTATTTTAGCATATTAGGACAGTTGGTCCTACAATGGAATATTTTTCAGCAAGAAATGAGTTTCCTCACACTTTAAAGGGATATTTTTATATATGTATGCACACACAGAGGTAGATACTTGCCTGAAGAGATGCCTTGAGAGCATTATTACATCCATATAACACACTACCTTACTGCCTGTACATGTGTCTACATATGCATGTCTCTGTGTGGCTAGGTATGTATTCATTCCATGGCTAAGCCAGTGGAAATGTCCATAAAACTAAGACTCCTCTGAAACCCTCTTTGTTTCCACCAAAAGAAAAAGTAACCGAATGTTTCTTAAATGCCTGATATATAACAAATAGAGACTGTAAGTGCTTTATACTTCATTTTTATATATCATTTTTCACTTAGTTATTACATAAACCCCAGGAGATGGTAATAGCATCTCCATTTTATATGTAAGGAAACTTGGGAGGCTTAAGCCATCAGCCCAAGGTCACAGAGCTAGGAAGTGGTACATCAGGGGCAACCCGAAGGATCTCTGATACTGTGCTTCCCAATCTGCTGCCTGGAGTGATTCTCTCAATGACTTTATTGCTGTCAAAATGTCAAACACCACTGTACTGGACCTGGCATTTTCTTTTTCTTTTGTTTCCCCCACTAAAGAAAGATCCCTTTGTTCCAAGGAAGTCTTAACCGGAAGCCCAACATTGTGGGAGAGGAGAAAAGCAGAAGAACACATCCAAGCTCTTCTTACTGGAAAAGCAGGGAACTAGAGGATGGTTCTTGCTCTTGTACCTCTTCCCTCTTCCAGCTCTGGGTAGTTCTGCAGAACTCTCAGGGCTCTGAGAAGCAAAGATCCAGATACTTCACTGGACTGCTTTTGGGAAAAAAATTTCCAGGGCTCCCTTGCGTTTTGCACATCTTAGGAGCAAAGGCGCTGCTGCTGGCTTTTGTTCCAGATGATCTTTTCAACATCTTTTATCTAATGACCCAGGGACGTAGAGGTCATGTCTGCTCCCAGAGCAATGGGCAGGCATGTGCTTCCTATCAATCACAAGAAATCCAGAGTTCCTCCGCTCAGGAGCCCCATCTGGGAGGCAATTCTTCCGTGCACAGGACATCCATCTGGGGTCCTCTGTCCTGTTCTGGGAAACTTGGGGGGCAAGGACATGAACACAACACTCATACCACTTGCTGTGCTGTGAGTAGTAAGTCCACTGTCTCTGACCCAGGAGTTTTCTGCCAAAAACCAAGAAACAGTGGCAGGCTAAGGTGCTGGTGGGCAAGTGCGATAATGTCTCAGACTCTTCACGATTCTTGACAACCACCATTCTTTAACTTTAGTTAACAAACATGTGGGACTTCCCTGGTAGTCCAGTGACTAAGACTCCACACTCCCGATGCAGGGGGCCCAGGTTTGATCCCTCGTCATAGAACTAGACCCCACAAGCCACAACTAAGTGTTTGCGTCTGCAACTAAAGATCCCGCATGCCACAACAAAGACCCAGCATAGCCATATAAATAATAAATTTTTTTTCAAAACTACACACATACATATAGTACTGACTGTGTATCAGGTGCTATTCTAAGTGGTAAATGAATAGCAACTCAATCTTTACAACAAACTTATAGGTATTGTAATTATTGCTTGTATTTTATTTCCATTTTACAGGGGCGGTAACGGCAATCACACATGATTGAATAGTAGGATCATTTCCATAAAGTGATAAAGACTTTTTGTCCATATTTCTAAGCACTAAATAATCTTCTGTACTAAATGAAAAAACATACACTGAAATCTCAGACCAGCGCAAAAGTTCTCTCGTTGGTCTAAATCATAAAGCCCCAGTCTTCAAAATGGGGGTACAGAACAACGCCGTGCAGAAATAGTAAAACCATTCTTATCAGTGATGCATCTTGACATTTAGCAATCTGACAGGAAAAGTGGAGACTATTTCCTTAAAGACTTTCCAAGGTCTTAAGTATTGCAAGTGGAAGCCCTCATTTCCTTGGAAAATGGTCACAATTCCAACAAACTGAGTACTAACGACAGACGCATCCTCCCCAAAGTAGACCCTCAGTAGCAAGCTTTCCACATGTTGGAGGTTATCTCTGCTTTACAAAGTTCAGCCTCTTGACAGTGGCTGGCTACAGAGTGGAAGAGGAAGTGACCAACAGGCCTAGAAATCCAGACTCTCGGATGAATGTTTGCTGTGAACCAGCCCCACTTCCATTCAGAGAAAATCATTAGAATTAGCTACATGACTACAGGATCCCCTTTTGGCTTATTTCAAACATACTCGGGGAAAGTCAACAAGCTAGATCTCCTTGGTGAATGACAACAAAGGTACGTAGCCTGAAAAATGAACATCAAAACCAATCTGAAGTGGAAGGCGTGAACAGACATCGCACAAGAAATGCAAATAGTGCTGAAGTATATGCAAAGATGCTCAACATCACTCAGAAGAGAAATGTACACAGCATGACCTCTTTTCCAGTAGCAAACAGACAAAGATGCCCAAGGCGGACAACGCACTGTCCTGAGCAGGCCCTGAGGAAGCACGCGCATACCCTGAGTAGGCAACTTCACTGACTGATCAAAATTAGAAACTGCAATGTAGCCTTTGACCCAGAAATTCCATTTCTAGGGATTTATAATACAGATACATCTGTCCCACACAAACTGACCACTGCATGAGGCTTTTCTGTATATACTGTTTTCATGGCAAAAGACTGGACACACTGGAATCTACAAAAATGGTACTGATGAACCCATCCGCAGGACAGGAATAGAGATGCAGATGTAGAGAATGGATCTGTGGACACAGCGCGGAAGGAGAAGGTGCTACCAAGAGAGCAGCACCGACATATATACACTACCATGTGTGAAATAGCTAGCTAGTGGGAAGCTGCTGCATAACACAGGAAACTCAGCTTGCTGCTCTGTGACAACCTAGAGGGGTGGGATGGCGGGAGGGTGGGGTGGGTAGGAAGGAGGCTCAAGAGGGAGGGGTTATATGCCTTCTTATGGCTGGGTCACACTGTTGTACAGCAGAAACCAACACAACACTGTAAAACAAGTATGTGTGTGCATGTGTGTGAGCCCAGTCGTGCCCGACTCTTTGTGACCCTGTGGACTGTAACCCACCAGGTTCCTCGGTCCATGTAATTTCCCAGGCAAGAATACTGGAGCAGGTTGCCATTTCCTCCTCCAGGGATCTTCCCACCTCAGGGATCGAACCCATGTCTCTTGCATTTTGAAGTCCACTGTTATGAAAACATCTCCAGGATTAAATTACAAAGCAGAAAAAATAGGGTGCACAAAGGCTATACAAGAGGCCACTGTTTCTGGTAAGATGAGCGAAAGTATTTGCATCTGCCTGTGATAATAACAAC
>NW_011491845.1:18524-21627 GCF_000754665.1 Bison bison bison | reverse complement strand
GGATCTTCCCACCTCAGGGATCGAACCCATGTCTCTTGCATCTCCTGCATTGGCAGGTGGGTTCTTTACTGCTAGTGCCACTTGAGAATTATACTCTGATCAAAAATAAATTAAAAAAAACATTGGACACAACCAATGTGACCAGTCGGGAAGAATGAAATAAATTATGGTATGCTGTCACTATAGAACGTTATGTGGTTGTTGAAGTCCACTATTATGAAAACATCTCCAGGATAAATTACAAAGCAGAAAAAAAATAGGGTGCACAAAGGCTATACAGAAGGCCACTGTTTCTGTAAGATGAGCGAAATATTTGCATCTGCCTGTGATAATAACAACAAAATGCTGGGAGTATACCATCCACACCTAGAAATGAGTATCACCATAGGAGCTGCAGAGTCTATTTCACATTTTAGGTAGCTTAGAAGTGACAGTGTTTGTATACCAATTAGGGGTTCCAGAAATCTTCTAAAGAAGTTTTTCTTCAAGACGCTTGTATTCAAATTAGCTTAAGGACCAGCTGAGGAAAAGAATCCTCTGCGTTTACTGTTTCAATCAACTTCTGAAGCGCCCTGGGATCACAGTTAGAGCTTGTGCCTGTCCCAATTACTTTCATACTGTTTCTTTAAATGACCCATAGCTAATCAGCAATTTACCTGGTTAAAATTCGGTGGGTTTGGGAATGCTTTGAAGGGGACGCTCCCTTCTTAGGTTTTCTGCCTTCAGACACCGGATTTGCAAAGGAGCTAACAACAAAGGGATTTCATTAGAAAACAAGAGCAAATGGTCGATTTTTCAAGAGGAACCACAAATACATATTCTGGCAGGCTTTTGCCTGATTACATTTGTTAATAAGGAATGCCAAAACGTGCACACCAAAAACCGTTCAAGGTCTTTTGGTAGCAAATTATACTTGTAAATTCGACGTCAATGGATCAGTGGAAGAACTCACACTCTTTGAAGACTGGAATTCATAAATGTATGAAAGAATTAAACGGTTCTTTCCCCTCGTGATACAAAGTATTAAATGGCAAGGGGGAAATGTGTTTGAAATCAACTGAGGAAATAATTCATTTCGAAAATTATTCAATAAAAATGTTAAATAGGAAAAACATGTCAGGCCAGTTTTGACTGGATGAAGAAAGCAGAAATATGCAATGGACAAACTTAAAGATGATGGGCTGAGAAGTACCCCATCAACCTCCCTGTCTTATTTAATTTTTTGTTATTCAACTCTGGCACAGTAATCTGAACCATCCCCATAAGACAAAGAAAGGAAAACTACTTGGCCTCTTAGAGCCTTCAAGAGGGCAGTTGTGGCTCCCATCAAGGAGAAATTCATGTCTTTGAAGACTGCATCCTAGATTGTTTTGTTAATACATAAAATCCTCTCTCTTTAGCATGCAGGAGACTCATTTCAAAAGGAAAAGGCAAGTCAGTGAGGATTAGTTTGGCTTCTTGGAGGTCAGAACTAAATACACAAGCGAATAAAATGATGCTGAAATAAACAAGAACGTGCAATTGCTCATCCACAGGGATGATGTAACGAATTCTGACATAATTTCCAAGCAGAAAAGCAAAACTAGGTCAAAGCACGTTGGCCTAACATAATAAGCATTTTTGCTCCCAGAATCTTACCATGTAGGCTGTGTCTGCAGGCATTAATGTCTTCTGTTATCAATGTTCAGGCTGTCACAAACTATTCACGTCTTATCACTCTTTGTTAGTTAAACCAAAACAATGTAGTTTACATGTGGACTATTCAATTCTGACAGCTTAAATGTTAGAAAGGGGAACTGTTCAAAATATTCAGAAAGTGTCTCCTCCAGGCTAAGAAGCATTAAGCAATAAATATTCATTACTGAATAGTCTACTATCATGTTTTTCTCTACTCAGAAAGCCACACTTCTTTCTATCAGTTATTACAACTTGGTTTCCTTCTTTAGCTCACAGCCATACGCAAAGGGCTGCCTCATCACTATTTCTTTAGAAATCTGCATGAAACACTGACCAATGAAAAAAACCCAGTCACTTACTGAATATACAATTTTTCTACTCCACTTGCCCCATAGGTTGACTGAAACAACACACACTTTCTTCTCCCTTCTAATTGTTCCCATTTCACTTTCCTAAACTATTTCCACAAAGCTCAGCTGACTCATTTGTTAAAACACACACACACACACACACAAGGACTCATCTCAATCCTTAAACTTTCTTCTTTTGGAAACATAATTCTCCCAGTTGTTCCTCTCTGACATTTTCATATGTATCAAAAATCAGAGCCAAGACCATATAGACCAAATAGCACAAAATTAAATATAAGACTACTTGGGGGACTCTGGTGGTCCAGTGGTTAAGACTCTGCACTTCCAGTGTAGGGGGTACAGGTTTGATCCCTGGTCTAGGAACAAAGACCCCGCATGCCATGTGGCATGGTCAAAAAAAAAAGAACAATACTACCTGGATTTTTTGGATAGTATTTTCTCCTAAAAGTGATATAATCTTTGCTGATTCTTGACTCATTATAAACCATCAACCTATTAGCCAATTTGTTGGAACTTATTAGCACATTAAATTAGCACGTGATCTCCAAACATCCAAATTAGAAGGCATGTGGTACAGTCAAT
Source organism: Bison bison bison (assembly GCF_000754665.1). Taxonomy (NCBI): domain Eukaryota; kingdom Metazoa; phylum Chordata; class Mammalia; order Artiodactyla; family Bovidae; genus Bison; species Bison bison. The sequence continues at coordinate 18,997 of NW_011491845.1, read as the reverse complement.
AGAGAATAAGATGGGGAATCTAGGAGACACCCATTCTAAATGTAAACTTTGCTCCCTCATAGAACGTAATGCATTCCTCTGTGCTAACACTTTATCCCACAAATGCTAAACTTTTAATCAGCACTTTTTGTCTTAATTCCTAATATATCTCCTACAGGAGACTTTATCCCGTGTAGACTTCTAATATTGGATGACGTCTTTCATTTACATTTTGCCTTATCTGGCCACTCATCTAGCTACTGGGAACTCAGCAGGGCACTCAACAAATTCCATTTGTCAAACAGCTCCTTTTCTCCTAATTGTTTAGGGAAGATCACTTTAAAATACACACAACTGAAGGCACACTTCACAACTGGATAGATACAGATAACACAGTCTACCATATGGACCCTTGGAAAATGTATTAGTCCTGTTGTCTCCATAAACCACTCAATCTCTCAGAAATTTCTATTTCATCATTTTAACCATAACTC
>NW_011491845.1:17937-18424 GCF_000754665.1 Bison bison bison | reverse complement strand
AAAATATTCAGAAAGTGTCTCCTCCAGGCTAAGAAGCATTAAGCAATAAATATTCATTACTGAATAGTCTACTATCTATGTTTTTCTCTACTCAGAAAGCCACACTTCTTTCTATCAGTTATTCAACTTGGTTTCCTTCTTTAGCTCACAGCCATACGCAAAGGGCTGCCTCATCACTATTTCTTTAGAAATCTGCATGAAACACTGACCAATGAAAAAAACCCAGTCATTTACTGAATAGACAATTTTTCTACTCCACTTTCCCCATAGGTTGACTGAAACAACACACACTTTCTTCTCCCTTCTAATTGTTCCCATTTCACTTTCCTAAACTATTTCCACAAAGCTCAGCTGACTCATTTGTTAAAACACACACACACACAAGGACTCATCTCACTCCTTAAACTTTCTTCTTTTGGAAACATAATTCTCCCAGTTGTTCCTCTCTGACATTTTCATATGTATCAAAAATCAGAGCCAAGACCAT
>NW_011491845.1:4742-17837 GCF_000754665.1 Bison bison bison | reverse complement strand
CCTCTGTGCTAACACTTTATCCCACAAATGCTAAACTTTTAATCAGCACTTTTTGTCTTAATTCCTAATATATCTCCTACAGGAGACTTGATCCTGTGTAGACTTCTAATATTAGGTGACGTCTTTCATTTACATTTTGCCTTATCTGGCCACTCATCTAGCTACTGGGAACTCAGCAGGGCACTCAACGAATTCCATTTGTCAAACAGCTCCTTTTCTCCTAATTGTTTAGGGAAGATCACTTTAAAATACACACAACTGAAGGCACACTTCACAACTGGATAGATACAGATAACACAGTCTACCATATGGACCCTTGGAAAATGTAGTAGTCCTGTTGTCTCCATAAACCACTCAATCTCTCAGAAATTTCTATTTCATCATTTTAACCATAACTCTCAGATAGTCTGTCACACCAGAAACAGTGAAAATGATGTGTCCAGCATATGACTCAAGCTTCACTGCAGAAAATGTGGCTGCCATATGCATGAGATAAAGTGGAAGACTTCAGAGTCCTTCCGGAAATAGGCTCTCAGTTGCTGAGTCACCTTGGACATGCCACTCACCTGGCAAAATAAACCCACTGCACGTGGACCAAAGGCTAAAACATCAGGTTTGGCTCAATAAGTGCAAGCAGCAGATTCCATCTTTGTTTTTAGGCTTTGAGCTGTTGGAGGACATGTCCCCTTTCTTAATCACTTCTGTAGCCCCATCATGGAGTACATAAGACAAGCTACCTGCCACACTCTGAGTTGTGGCCTCACGCAGAACACAACCGAGAGGACTAGATGGTTAAGCAATGGCAAACCACTTTCCTTTTTCTCTGGCGGCAGTCTATTCAGTTCATGCTGTTCCCCCAACCTGTCTAATGCCCTTTCTTTCTCATACTCTGTTGATCTTAAAGAGCATTTTCCATTTTCTTTCCTGTCAAAATTCACCCAGGATGCACCTGAAAAATATTTATTGATTACTTTTAAAATTTTATTTTTTATTGAAGTATAGTTGATTTACAATGTTGTGTTAGTATCAGCCATACAGTCAAATGAATCATACACACACACACACACACACACACCACTATTTTTTTTTGAGGTAATGCTCAAAATCCTTCAAGCTAGGCTTCAGCAGTGCATGAACCAAGAACTTCCAGATGTACAAGCTGGATTTAGAAAAGGCAGAGGAACCAGATATCAAATTGCTAACATCCGTCGGATCATAGAAAAAGCAAGGGAATTCCAGAAAAACATCTACATCTGCTGCGCTGACTAAAGCCTTTGACTGTGTGGATCACAGCAAACTGCGGAAAATTCTTTAAGAGATGGGAATACCAGACCACCTTACTTGCCTCCTGAGAAACCTGTATACAGGTCAAGAAGCAACAGTTAGAACAGGACGTGGAACAACGGACTGGTTCAAAACTGGGAAAGGAGTATGTCAAGGCTGTATACTGTCACCCTGCTTATTTAACTTATATGCAGAGTACATCACGTGAAATGCCGGGCTGGATAAAGCACAAGCTAAAATCAAGATTGCCTGAAGAAATATCAATAACCTCAGATATACAGACGACACTACTCTAATAGGAGAAAGCAAAGAGGAACTAAAGAGCTTCTTGATGCAAGTGAGAGAGGAGAGTGAAAAAGCCGGCTTAACACTCAACATTTAAAAAACTAAGATCATGGCATCTGGTCCCATCATTTCATGGCAAATAGATGGGGAAACAGTGGAAACAGTGACAAATTTTATTTTCTTGGGCTCCAAAATCACTGCAGATGGTGACCGCAGCTATGAAATTAAAAGACACTTGCTTCCAGGAAGAAAAGCTATAATGAACCTAGAAATCATATTAAAAAGCAGAGATATCACTTTGCCAACAAAGGTCCATACAATTCAAGCTATGGTTTTTCCAGTAGTCATGTATGGATATAAGAGTTGGACCATAGAAGGTTGAGTTCCAGAAAATTGATGCTTTCAAATTGTGGTGCTGGAGAAGATTCTTGAATGTCCCTTGGACTGCAAGGAGATCCAACTAGTCAATCCTAAAGGAAATCAATCCTGAATGTTCATTGAAGGGACTCAGCTGAAACTGAAGTTCCACTACTTTGCGCACCTGATGCGAAGAGCTGACTCACTGGAAAAGATTCTGATGCGGGGAAAGTTGAAGGCAGGAGGAGAAGGGACGACAGAGGATGAGATGGTTGGATGGCATCACCGACTCGATGAACATGAGTTTGAGCAAACTCCAGGAAATGGTGAAGGACAGGGAAGCCTGGTATGCTGCAGTCTATAGGGTCACAAAGAGTCAGACATGCCTCAGTGACTAAACAACTATTTTTTTTTCAGATTCTTTTCCCTTATAGGTTATTACAAAATATTGAGTATAGTTCCCTGTGCTATACAGTAGGGCCTTGCTGATTATCTATTTTATATACAGTAGTGTGTATACAGTCATTCCAAACTCCTAATTCATCCCCTCCTTTTCTCTTTTGTAACTAACTGTAAGTTTGTTTCCTATGTCTGTGGGCCTATTTTGGCTTTGTATATAATTTCTTTTTTTTTTTAAGATTCCACAATGTAAGCAATATCATGATGTTTCTTTCTCTGTCCGGATGACTTCACTTAATAGGACAATCCCTAGGTTCATCCATGTTGCTGAAAATAGCAAAAAATATTTACAGATTCTTATTGTGAGTCAGGCACTGTGCTTGGACTTGAGATTTCAAGGTAATGAACAACTTGCTGACCAGAGATGTATGAATACATCTATTGTTACCCAAACATTATTGACTTGAGATGTTTCAACATTCACTTACAAAACAAATCACCGGCCACAGGCATTAGCTTCTGCAAAAAATCTCCTGGTCAGTAATGTGTTAAGAGGTATTTTAACTCATGCTCTTGACTAACTCAGTCCCAAGATAGGCAGACAAAGGAATAATTGGAAATAAATACACCCTTTCCAATACTTGTGTGGATAAGAGAAAGTTGCAGCTATATCCTTTCCATTTACTCTGATCCAAGTAGACAGTACTCAGTGTACAAAGCCTGTACTTACAAACAACAAACCCACAAATGACATCACTCCCCTCACTTGGCCCCCAGGTGTCACTCACAAAGACCCCAGGGAGTCCAGAAATTCAGGCAGGATGCTAAGAAAAGAACTAGCGAAGAGGTCTGACCCATGGGCACACACACCAGCAAGTCCTGTCTGCCCAAGGCATGACCCTGCCCACAAACATTGTCCCGGAAAGGGCATTTGTGGTTTCTGCAGCTCCAGGCTCTAGTGCCTGCTATGTCCCCAATTAAAGATTTGTCCAGAAAAAAAAAAAAAGATTCATCCTGGGGGTTAGAGGGCAAAGAGTCATGAGCTTTAGCACATTCACATCACTTTTCTCCCAACATCTGGTCAAGAGCATTGTCTAGAGGAAACAAGAGTGTGGTTTGGAGGTTGGGGAGGGGAGCGAGGGAAGACGAAGCAATGACGGCAGCTCGGTTGATTGGGTATTAGGATATGTCTGGGACAGATATCCCAGTGCGACCCAGAGGATACTAGAAACGTGGAAAAAGGTGAAAACTAGTGCAAACTTTTCCTACCTCAGGTATTTTAAGACTGGCCTATTACTGAAAGTATACAACACCTTCTCTATGTTCCATCCTGTACAACGTGGAGGCGTGCCCTCAAAATGCAGAACTTCATCTGTCATTAATCAGACTGGTTATTTTTTAAAATAGTATTTTAGTCCCAATTAGGTACCATTTCTCATTGGAAAGTGTTCTGGGTTTCAAACAACAAACTCTGAGAACATCACGCGTTCCTAGATTTGGGGGACCACCACCTATGAGTTATTTTTCTCTACTGAGAAAAATGAATTAAATGACTTTACTAATTAGCATACATTTATTTAAACTAGGAATTCATACATTCCCACAAATGGATATGTGGGTAAAAATTAAATCTCACAATTACAAATCCTTTCTCAAGCTTTCTCAGTTCAGTAAAGTTTTGGCTACCACCAATTTATTAAGTGGATTCTTAATCATATAAATATAGTTATTAATGAGCAGGCATTTTACCCATGCATAACTTACGCTGTGCTATTGGTATAATAAAGTAGACATAAAATTAAAAGTTCTTTGAGTGCAGGGCCTGTATCAAAATCATGTTTGCAACCCAAAAGTGACCTGACATATAATAATCATTTATTATTGTTGTCATTTAGTCACTAAGTTGTATCTGACTGTTTCTCAGCCCCATGGACTATAGCCCACTGGGCTCCTATGTCCATAGGATTGTCTGGGCAAGAATACTGGAATGGTTTGCCATGCCCTCCTTCAGGGGATCCTTCCGACCCAGAGATGGAACCCAAGTCTCCTGCATTGGCAAGTGGATTCTTTACCTCTGAGTCTCCAGGGAATCATTTAGGATAGTTTTACTGAATGAACTAATGAATATATTAATTCTGTAAGTATTCAGTAAATGTCTTTGAATAATATAAGAAATGAAGGAGAATCTGTATATTATTTCTCCTTTTTGTACTATTTTGTCATAGATAGTGGAGAAGGAAATGGCAACCCACTCCAGGATTCTTGTGTGGGAAATCCCATGGACAGAGGAGCCTGGTGGGCTACAGTCCATGGGGTTGCAAAAGAGTCAAACACAACTTAGCGATTAAACAACATCATAAATATTTGACTATATATAAAAATCTACTGCTAATGAACAGCACCTCTTCCTTTTTGTTGTTGTTGTTGCTCTTTTTACTGAGAACTTCTCTTTTATAACACAAAGCACGCAAGTTATTAAGGTTTTGTGGTTTTTCTTTGTTTTACAGCCAAGTCCTCCCTTAGCATTATTTTTTTTTCCGTGCCTCAAATTTTCTGACCTCTTTAACATCACATGACCTTCTGTAGGCATTAACTTCCCTGCTCATGTCAATGAAATATCTTTCCCTGGAGGGAAAAAAGTTCATGTGGATCTGGAAGAGTCCCTAATATTTTGTCCTTCCATTTAAAGGAATTTCTATGCCACTTCATAAAACGAGGCAAACAATCTTCTACAACAAAACCTCGGAGATGGGTTTCATGTGAAATAAAAGGAGTTGATAATGAGCCAAAAAGCATTGTGTTGATAAACTGTCCCGTATCTTAATGGAGATTAGATTCCCATTTGACCTGGCTTTTGGAGCCCTTTCTTTAATCACGGTGTATTTGATATTCTCCTCCTTGAAGGAACTCAGTTTCATCTGTGGCTTTGGTCACAAGAGTAAAGAATCGCTAACTAACTGTTCAAAAAAAGCCCAGCAATTCTCTCTGACTGATCCCAGTTCCCAGCGGCAGCGTCCACCGCCTGGCCTTCCACCATAGACACTTCAAGCCTGACCTCTGCAGGTGGATAACTGAAATGCACACTGCCCAATCAGCTTTGGGTATTTCTTTTTAAAATTCCACCAAGCTCTGAAAATTCATACTATGTACAACAGGAAAACTGATATAATACTTTGGACTTCCCTTTCATTCTATTAGTAGCTTTTTGAAAGTAGCAACCACTTGATAAAAAAGTATTTAAATTACGTCGGCAACATATGCTGGTCACAGTTAGCCAGTCATTTTTTTTGCCTATTGAGAAAAATCTAAATGGTTTGGATGAACTGTGATCCCTAAATCACGCAGGTTTTTAAAAAAATGCCTTGATCGGTCCCACCTTTTTCTAATCAAACAAATTACTCTTTGTCCAGTGACCAAATCCCCCTCTTTCACCAAGGCACAGCCCAGGTTGCCATGGCTACCTTGAATGTCTATTTACCACACAAGGGATCAAAGCCAGGAGACATCCACATACACACTTAGCCTTAAAACTTGCTGGAATGTCTGAGGATAACATGCAAGTATCAATTAAAGGATTTGCTCACAGCCTATGAAGTCCCTAGTCAAGCAAACTACAAGCACAGGTCCTAACGAATGGCAAGGAAAAGCCAACTCGAAAAAACTATTTCAACACAACCAATAAAGATCTTTAATCTGACAACAAGTCACGATTATAAAATTCCCTGCCAAGGAGAGACAGTAGAGAATAAATGAAAATTCTAAGGTGTGTTGAAGATACTGGACCTCCAAACCATGTGCAAAAACTTAAAAACCCTATGGTATCTGGTGAAAGGACCATGTCTCAGATACAGACTTTAAATTCTGGTTAGTTTCAGTATCTGTCTAGGTGATGTCATGAAAATGACAATGGTGATGTCAATGTTGGGACAAATGAGAACAGAAATGCCTTTTACACTTTTATAGACTTGACTTTCAAATGAAGAAAACCATAAAACATACTTGGGACAATATATGCTGATTATAGAATAAGAAAAGGGAAGCTGTAAGAGAGTTGCCTTTAATCCCTCCACTCACTGGCCATTCTGAGCCTGTGCAAGCTGTCTGTCTTTCCGGCTGGGTAGCATTCATCTCAGGCTTGTACCTACTTTGCCTTGTATCTCTCTACTTCACCTTTCTCTGCCTTCACCTCACCATTTTTTTCTATGAGGATCAAATTGCCATTTCATTCTCTCCTGGGGATATGGCAGAGAATAAATAGATCGCGTTTGTAAAGGACTCTCTAATCCTCAAAGGAAAGACTAATACAAAGACACTCATTATTAAACCAGATGTCCTTGGGCATTTTAATTCGAATCTGAAGAATGCAAAACTGATCAAACTGAGTCACAACTTCCTTGTAATAGCACTATCCCAGCCATGCAAGAATTTAGCAGCTGCTTAAAGCGCTGGTTAATACCTCATTCTTTCCCTTCATGCTACCGGCAACTGCAATGATTTCAGTCCATCAGAAATAGAGTGAGCACCCTCTTTTCTTGGAGTGTTTCCTAAAATCATCACGTATTAAAAACCCAAAATACATCTGGTAGGCAACGTTGTCTGAAGAACCTGATTTTTCCCCCTAGCTCGAGAGACAATTATTTGGTCTTCTCATTTGCAGGGACAATGGGTGGTATGCCATTTGAGGAGGGCATCTGCAGTTGTGGGAATGCCACAGGCAAACCTGTTGTTTTTGGCTGGGCTGCTTGAACAGGTGGCCGTGCCTTTCTTTTTGCCTGGGAACACAGCAAATTCCTGCTCAAGGAAGTTTCAGAAGTTTCCCATTTATGATCAGTGGGCAGAGAAAGGTTGGCACATGCTTTAAAATGACTTCCCGATAGAGGCAAATCAGGTTCACCCTCTTCTTTTGGCCCAACTCAGTGTGATCTTAGGAATCCTCAAAGAACACTATCTCTCTGCACCAGTTCTTCTTCCTCCTACCTGGCAGAAGGCAAAACCCCTCTGAATCTCATGGCCAGTCAGGCAGCTTTCTAATTCTGCTGGCTACTTATGGCTACCCACTGTGGCTAGTCAGGGGCGGGGGTCTCTTGGCTGCCATGCCATTGTTCAGAGTCTGTGCAGCCCTGGGGATGGATCACTCCTCGGGGAAGAGATTGGATTTCGTTGCTGAGCTGGTGACACATGGATCTCTTTGATAGTTAACCCTGCAAGCCCAACTGGAGCTGCCGGGCTGAGATGACAAATTTGCGGGTGGGTGTGAGTCACCCCACCTGGACGAGTTTCTCCTGAAGAGAAACTCAAATCAAGTTGGGCTTAATCCAAGCCAGTAACTCCACCATCTCATTCCCCTCCACATTCCTGTTGCAGAACAATGTGTCAGATTCCCGACTCGCTGAAACTGCCTAGATTCTTCCGAAGAGCCCTGACTCCACCCCCCACCCCACTTCTCTCCCTGTCATCCCACCCCAATCCACCCTCTTTTCAAGTACCAAACAGGCCAAAAAAATTACTGGACATACAGTTATGGGATGAAAAGCTGCCCATTCATTAAATGACTGAGTTACTCCATGTGTACCCTTAAAATTTCATGACTGGGCTGAAGTCCAATTTATGTGAATGCCACAAGGAGCAAGGCATGGGAAAACCCGTGCCAAGCTTCGGACAGCATGCCTCTGGCATCCACAGGGAGTGCCTCCATTCCAGAGGAATTGTGTGGGAACAGGGATTCTGAAAAGTGAGCTCAGATACCAAGAGGACAGGTGGCTCTGCAACGGATCAAATGACTTCTTTGTTCCAGCCCAGGACCTTTGTAAAAAATGTTTTGCGTTCCTTTTTCCTTTGGCTAAATCCTTTCCATTTAGGCTTCTTGCTTCTTTCCCTCATCCCATCGGGCAGGACTGCTCAACAGAAAAAGAAGGGGGGTCAAACCGTGAGTTTGCAGAACTTGAAACTGATCAAGGGCCCCAGTCTCCAGCAAGAGGAAGAGCAATTCACTGGAAACACACAAGTGCTTGCGAGTGTAAGCCTACTTTTCTGCACTCACTGCCACTTGCTTAGTGAGCAGGCAAGGAGGCAAGAAGGCAGAGAGTCTTATCGAAACCTGATTGTACACAGGGGGCTCTGCTTCACTGCCCTAGACTACAGTAAAGGGAAAGTTCTAACCCGCTAGCTCCAGCCCCAAAACAGAAAGTTTGCGCCTTATGCTACTCATTTACCCCAAAGCACACAGGGTGGTGAGTGCCCAACCCACTTAGAAGAAAAAAGTGCAGAGTTTTCCTAGTGGTAACATGGATGCTAACTTTTCCCACCCACATTTACTTAGAGCTGGCAAAGTCAATCACTCCTCTTGGAGTTTTCTGCCCTTGCCAGCCTACTAGCATGTTTTTCCAGTTTCTCTGCCCCTTATATGAGTACGGATCTTGATACTGAAATATTGACATAAGATTCTTCTATAACTTTGGTTGTTATAAATCACACCCTTTTCTTGGCTTTGTACACACTCACTTTTTGCTTTTCTTACAGGCAGAGCTATAAACCTCGACTTAGGCTGATAAGAAATTTTATCATCATGCCCCGCAGCCACGGAAGAAGCTGCTGGTTTGGAATTCTTTTCAAAGACTCATGGAAGTAATCCCCGAGCCCTTTCTCGGCTCACTACTCTCAGGGCTGTCCTCTCCTGTCCAGAAGCAATAACAGTTTCAAAACTGCTAGAACAGAAAAACACAATTTTCCTGGAAGGACTGTCTGCTCATTTCGGGCTGGTGCCACCTTCGCAGCCATAAACACAGTAAGTGCTCAGGATGGGGAGCCCAAACGAGATAAGAGGCCCCCTTCAATTCTTTTTCAGGATATTCCGTTGTCTTTATTCTCACCCAAAGCTCAGTAAAGAGGCTCAGAGCTTCAGATAGATCCCGAACAATACCTTCCAGCCACCGCAAACTGGAAGTGATTTACATGTTCTACGAACCGCGTTTAAGCCTTTTACAATGACTGCCTGACATCGCCAATCCCCATTAGAGGCAGAAGTGGGGGGAACCTCAGGAGATCTGCTTCACGGGTTACTTTAGGAAAAGGCAGCCCCGTTCTTCCGCCAAATGGAACCATTCGGCCAGGCATCTGCTCATCCGGCCAGCCCTCCGGAGTCACATCCCAGGGGTCCCACGCTGCGCCCTCCCTCTCCACCCGCCCCTGCAGCCCCCGGAGCTCACCTGCCTCATGTTTAGAGTTCCATCACCCATCCAGCAGGGAGCGAGCCGCCTGGAAGCCACGCCGCGGTCTTCCGAGGGGAAACACCAAAGCCAGCAGAAGCCCGCAAGACAAAAGCAACTCAGCGAGTTCGCCAGGCAGCTGAGAACACGTTTTCTTCCCCTTTTTCCTTTGATCTGTTGCTACACGCACTCTGCCCAAGACAACGTCAAGTTTCTCAAGCTTCGCTTCCCAGCCTATGAAAAGTCGGGCGCAGGGAAGCGGGGACCGCCTGGCTCTTATTTCAAATTGGGTCTCAGAGACGTCGTAGGTGGCTGGCGGGGGCCCCGGAGGAGCCTCGCCAATCAGGAGAAGGGGGTGGGCCCTGGGAGCCGGAGGGGCTGCCTCCGCGAGGATTAGAGAGCTTTCAGGATTTCAATGACTGGAAGCAGCTGGAAACAGCCTCCCCAGCTCCCGGAGTAAAAGATGCGTTCTATTCTTATCTCACAGCTCCGGCTCGCCTCAAAGCTTAACTAGCTTAAGGCCTGGCCTTTTAAGAGCTCCCTAAAAGCACGCAAGCATTTGAGAGGTACAAAACGACTGCAAGCAGAAAAGTGCCACACGCAGGACCCAGGCGGATTTCGAAAAGGGTATCTCGCACCGAACACTGGGAAGGGAAGCTAATTGTTACTCAGAACACCTGAACCGAAACCAGCACTCGGGGTGAGGCGGAGGATGTCATCCACCTCGCTTCCATATAGATGAACTGTGCATCTGTCTAAGAGACAGATCTTAATGGTAAAGGGCACACAAGTCTGCTGAAACATGGCAAATGAACGAGAATCTTTACCCAATAAGGGCCCAAAGCACAATTTTAAATAAAACTGTTATTAGAAAAATAGGCATTGAGGTTTGGTTAAGAAGAAAAAAAAATTAAAGACGCGTGTCTACCTTTCACTCAAGTTCACCTTACCTACAAGGTTGATCTGGTGAACTTATTCAGAGACAAGCTGGACAGGATCTCAGTAAGAGATCTTCTTACACACTTAAACCCTGAAGTTTTAAGTTTGTGATTTAAACTTAAATTCTTTGAAAAAGAATTTCCAAAGTTTGCTTTCTGTATTTTCTATACACAGGAACGCTTTTCAATTCTTAATCAATATGGTCTCAAGGTCACTCTGTCTTTTGGATGGAAAAGAAAAATAACCAGCACAAGCTGAGCAAAGCTTTTTCCCAAAGAAGTGGCAAAAATTTTGTGAGAATAATTCAATAAAGAAAAAAAAATTGGTATCAGAGGGGAAAAAAAAAAAAAAAAACAAAACCCTTAGCAAATCAATGAATGAGCAGCTTCCAGCCTATCATCTGAATGGATTCAGTAGATGTCAGCTCTGCCCGGTTCCAAGAAAACTTGGCAGCCCCATATCTGGACATGGAGGTCCATAACCCCATTCCAGCCCCCCACCTTAGCAAGGTAAGGAACCACCCCGTGACACAACCAGACTTCAGTCCTCTTCATGTATTTACTACAGAGCCTAAACCAGGGTTTCTGAGCCTCAACCCTATTGACATTTGGGGTCAGATCATTCTCTGTTGGGGGGTGCTGTGCTGTGCACTGGGGGATGTCGAGCAGTGTCTCTGGCCTCAGGCCACCAGATACAAGGAACCCTTCCACAGTCATGACAATCAGTAATGTCTCCAGACAACACCAAGGGAGAAATCATGCCCAATGGAGAATCACTGATGGACTTTGAAATACTCGTTTTCAAAAACAAAACAAAACAAAACAAAAATACTGGTTCTCCAACTTAACTGTCCAGGAAACTTCTGGGGACATTGTGAAAAATGTCAGTCCCTGGGCCTGTGACTCCAAGGGAATTTGATCAATAGGTTTGAGGAGGAGCCTGGGAATCTGCATATTATCCTGGTGCAGAGGGCTCTGATTCACTTCAAAAAAATACTGTACCTGTTCCCGCCCTAGGTATACCCTGAGCCCCAGGACACAGGAAATTACCCAGGGCTGCTGCCTCTAAATATCACCAGAGTGAAGTCCCAAGGCATATCTATTTATCACCTTCAACAGAAGCTTCTCACGACTGCATTTGCCTTCTGCTGTCATCACCTCCGAGGAAAATATGAGTTGGGATTTCCTCTCACAGGCTCTGTGCCCTGTCAAAGTTTCATCCATCTTTCCTCTCCTTTGGCCCATTCCTACTGCATCCTACAAGGTCAGAATGTCAACACTATTTTGTGGCTTCCCCAGTTGTCCCAAAACAAAGTAATCCCTTCTCTTCACTCTGTAGTTTATAGACACTCAGTGGTATGCTGGTAAATGTTTAACAACCAGCTCTTTAAAAAACAAAAAGAAGCCAAGATTTGTCATCATTGCTGTTGTTTATCCACTCAGTTGTGTCTGGCTCTTTGCGACCCCATGGACTGTAGCCGACCAGGCTCCTCTGTCCATGGGATACTCCAGGCAAGAATAGTGGAGTGGGTTGCCATTTCCTTCTCTAGGGATCTTCCCGACCCAGGGATCGAACCCACGTCTCCTGCCTTGCAGGCATATTCTTTACCATCTGAGCCACCAAGGAACAGGCTTACACCCAGATATTTTTTTTCTTTAAAATCCTAAAGTAAGTCATGGTGCACATATGTCATGATCTAAACTTTAGCTTTGAAAGGGGAAAATCCCATGGATGGAGGAGCCTGGAAGGCTGCAGTCCATGGGGTCGCTGAGGGTCGGACACGACTGAGCGACTTCACTTTCACTTTTCACTTTCATGCATTGGAGAAGGAAATGGCAGCCCACTCCGGTGTTCTTGCCTGGAGAATCCCAGGAGCGGGGGAGCCTGGTGGGCTGCCGTCTATGGGGTCGCACAGAGTCGGACACGACTGAAGTGACTTAGCAGCAGCAGCAGCAGCCTATATTTTCACAAATTAGAGTTTATAATTATGCTGCATTTTTACTCTATGGGACAGCACCATTTTTCACCTTGTCTGAATCCTTTGCCAAATTTTGTAGTGTAAATATTCCCTCCTTTTCTGCAGTAAGGACCCTAAACACAGAGGTTAGAGGAGGTACACTGAGCCAGGAGACGGTAAGCACCAGCTTGAGCAAACCATGCTACATCTCTGCTGTTTTACTTCCATGTGGCACTGTAATCACATCTTCTTCAGTCTGTCTCTTCTAGGAGACTAGAAAACTCTCAGGAGCAAGAGTGATGTCCTATTCATCTTTGTAACCCCAGATACTTTCACTGTACCCATGCACCAACAGCACAGGAGGAAGTCAACAAACAAAACGTGTGTGGAAAGGGAATGAAAGGCTTTCCTGAGCTATGGACATCAACGGGACTGCAGCCACTGCCACATTACTAAAGGGAAAAGAATCTCTTGACAAATTAAACTATTACAGTTACCTTTTATTTTTACCATAATTCAAAATCTGTCCTGCACTTATGAAAACAATAAGCATAATACCATTTTAATTTATTTTTTGGTCATACCATGTGGCTTGCGGTACCTTGCTCCCTCTCCAGGGATTGAACTTGCGGCCATGGCAGTGAAAGCACTGAGTCCTAACCACTGGAC
>NW_011491845.1:4125-4497 GCF_000754665.1 Bison bison bison | reverse complement strand
GAGGAATGCCTACAGGGGTGTTATTAACAAACACTCCTTGTGAGTATCTACTATGAGCAAGCATGTTGCCAGGCACTTTACAAATATGCACCATTTCATCTGTACCAAAATATAAGAACAGACAGGATCGTTGAAGCAAAGTTAAAAAACCAAAGGTCTGATCAGGACCAATTGCTACAGGAATTAAACTTAAGTGTTTGAAGTGAGAATTACTTTCTTTTTTTAAAAAAGTTTTTATTTTTTATTTTTTATGTTTTGCCCACATGGCACAGCATGAGAGATCTTAGTTCCCCGACCAGGGATCAAGCCTGTACCCCAGGCATTAGAAGCGCAGAGCTTAACCACTGGACCACCAGGGAAGTCCCTACCCTG
>NW_011491845.1:0-553 GCF_000754665.1 Bison bison bison | reverse complement strand
TTGAGCTTTTGATATTTCATCACTTGAAAATTAATGAGTTAAAGCAATCCATGTTATCTTAAAATTTTAAGTATAACTTACCATTTAATAATTCTATGCTTTTAGAGGTGAACTATTTTGACATTGTTTAGTTTTTGGTGATTAAATAAGACTGATCCGTCATTATCTTCCTCTTAGTGATCTGATAAAGATTTATGTATGAATGTAGCAATGGTTTTTGTGTAATCCTCCCACTGTCAAAAATTCTCTACACTCCCAACTCAACCTTTTGCCTCATGTCAACATCATAATATCTTCTCAAGAGTAATTCTTCAATTTCTCAATCATCTACTTTTTTTTAAACTATAATCTTACATTTAAATTTGTAAGAGAAAAATTATCATAATAGAGTATTTTTGACTTGTCTTATTAACCCCTTTTCTAGTTACTGAGGTCATTGAGGTCTTAATCAGTCTGAGTTCTCCAGTGAATCAGAACCAATGGGATATTTAACATATATATTAAAATGTATTACAAGTACTAGACTTACATGATTGTGAGTACTGGTAAGTCT
>NW_011491844.1:14638-15280 GCF_000754665.1 Bison bison bison | reverse complement strand
CTATTCTTGGATGCAGAGAGATCCATTTTCCTAGAGATATTCTTATTCCTTCTGTACCCTCCTCACCCTGCCTTAACTGCAGAGGGGTGCCGGCCACCCCCAGGTACAATCCTATCCGCCCTGCGTTGCAGTCACGAAGTTACTTACCCTAGAGATGCCCTACATTGGACACCACTTTCCGGAGTCCAGCTCCAGCAGCCAGGAAATCAGCTTGAAGTAATGAGCAGTTTCGGCGGATAATAATGTAGCCTCTGACTCAAGGTATGGGACTACATGTTTATTTCAAGCTTCAGGTTTTCTTTTATACTTTAACAAAAGCATTAGGTCAGAGGTTTGACATTTTTAGCTTCCTCCACCCAGATTTATTGTCTCCAAAAATCACTCTTGCCCTACAAATAGAGTCCCTGTTTCAGCAATTCTCTCAGAATTGGCTTTACTATCTATTATCTACTTCCTCTTATGTGTCCTATACTTAACTTGTGATTACATTGTAACTCATGCCACATTCCTCAGTTTATATCTTATCTTTCTAAATCCTGTTTGCCCCTAGCACCTTAAGATCACTATCTCCTAAAAAGGCTTCTAGCTATTAATATCTCTAAATTCCTAATCTCTATAAGCTATAGTAAAATATGCTAACAC
>NW_011491844.1:11111-11615 GCF_000754665.1 Bison bison bison | reverse complement strand
ATGCTTGGTTTCAGTGTAGGTATGGAGGTTTTTGATGAGCTCCTATCGATTAATGTTCCCTGGACTCAGGAGTTCTCTGGTGTTCTCAGGATTTGGACTTAAGCATCCTTCCTCTGGTTTTCAGTCTTATTCTTACAGTAGCCTCAAGACTTCTCCATTTGTCAGGAGCCACGTTAGGCATTACTGACAAAATGGAAGCACGGCCCCCAACCCCATCTCCTGAACCCACAGGCACAGACCCAGGATGAAGGAGTTAGCTCTTGTGATTCTTACTTATTCTTTCCTTTCTTTGGTTGAATTGGCTGGAAAGAATGTTAAGGTGCTTGAGAGAACCATGAGAAAGCACAAAGCCTTCTATAGTTGCACCTAGAAAAAAATCTATAAAGTAACCATTGACATTTGTTCAAGGATCTTTACAAAGAATGTCCCAGGATGAGCATGTAGACCACAGCTTGAGGCCATGGGAAGGATTGTTTTCTGAGACCTGTTTGTGAGGGAAATATT
>NW_011491844.1:9689-10834 GCF_000754665.1 Bison bison bison | reverse complement strand
AAATCTGGGTGGGGAAAACTGAAAATGTCAAACCTGTGACCTAATGCTTTTGTCCAGGTATAAAAGAGAACCTGAAGCTTGAAATAAACATGTAATTCCCCACTATGAGTCAGAGATTACATCATCATCCGCCGACACTGCTCACCCCTTTAGGCTGATTCCCTGCCTGCTGGAGCTGGACTCTAGCATCCATATGTACAGCACCAATGATAAAATATCTAAGTTAATGATAAAAAGTTTCTCCACAGTGAGGGACACCCGGAGAGGTTCACTGAGTTACATGGAGAAGAGAAGAGGGAGGTGGGAGATAGAGGTGACCAGGAGGAAAAGAGGGGGAATCAAAAGGGGAGAGAGCAAGCTAGCCAGTAATCACTTCCTTATGAGCTCTCCATAGTCTGAATCCCTCAGAGATATTCACGGAGTTATACAGAGAAGAGAAAAGGAAGGAAGGAGACAAAGTTGGCTAGGAGGATAAAAGGGGGAGTCAAAAGGAGAGAGACTGATCTAGCCAGTAATCAGTTCCCTAAGTGTTCTCCACAGCCTGGAACACACAAAGAGATTCACAGAGTTGGGTAGAGAAGAGAAGGGGGGTGGAGGAGATAGAGGCGACCTGGTGGAGTAAAAGGAGAGTCCAAAGGGGGAGAGAGCAATCCAGCCAGTAATCTCATTCCCAAGTAAAAATGGGTACCGAAGATTGGATTCTTAAAGTTACACAATTGATAGCAAATACCAAAAAGCACAGATTAAAAATCTAGAGTAGAGGTTAGATTTTCAAAAATACAATATCAAAGAAAAAAACAAAGTCACAAAAATTATAGAATATATATATGAAGTTTGCTTTAAAAATAGGGTCTTTTTTTTTGCAAAGTAATTGTAGGTTATAAAAATGAAAATTAAAGGAGTAATAGAGGACTTAAAAATAATAAAAAAATAAATTAAAAAAATAAAAAAATGATAATAGTAAAAGTATATCTAGGACTTTCTCTGGTGGTGTTGTGGACCGTGTGGGGTCAGTTCATTTTCGGATAATTCCTTGATCCGGCTTATACTTCTCAAGATCTATAGGCCCCTTCCTATGTAGTCAGTGCAAACTGCAGGGTTTAAACTATTGCACCTGTCACTTCCAAAGCAGTTCCCTCTGTTAT
>NW_011491844.1:3874-6849 GCF_000754665.1 Bison bison bison | reverse complement strand
GGTTGACTATGAGAGCAACTCCATTTCTTCTAATGGAATCTTGCCCACTGTAGTAGATATAATGGTCATCTGAGTTAAATTCACCCATTCCTGTCCATTTTAATTCATTGAGTCCTAAAATGTCAGTGTTCACCCTTGCTGTTTCCTCTTTGACCACATCCAATTTGCCTTGATTCATGGACCTAACATTTCAAGTTCTTATGTAATATTGTTCTTCACAGCATTGCAATTTACTTTCACCACCAGACACTTCCATAACCATGTCGTCCCCGCTTGGCCCAGCCTCTTCATTTTTTTTTTTTTTTTTTGGTAGCTCTTCCCCAGTAACATATTGGACACTTACTGACCTGGGAGGCTCATCACTGACCTGGGAGGCTCATCTTCTGGTGTCATATATTCTTCACTTTTATACTGTTCATGGGGTTCTCAAGGCATGAATACTTATGTGGTTTGCCATTCCCTTCTCCAGTGGACCACATTTTGTCAGAACTCTTCACTATGGTCTGTCTTGGGTGGTCTGCAAGGCATGGTTCATAGCTTCATTGAGTTACATGAAGCTGTAATCCATGTGATCATTTTGGTTACCTTTCTGTGACTATGTTTTGTGGGGAACTCACAAATTCGCCTTCCTCCAGCAGCGAGAGATAAAACAGCTGCAGCTACACAGCCCACATTCAGAAACCACAGACTAGAACTGTGTATCTCCACAAAACCTGGTTCTCAATGATTTCTACCAAGTGAGAGTGCCTACTTGGATTCCCAGTGGTAAAAATTTCCCATGTTGCAGCTCTAGAGAGTTTCCCCTTTTGTCAGTGAGAAAGTTTCAGATTTCACATTTGTATCTCATCATTGCATGCCTGGTGGTTAAGAGAGCACAGGCAGCAGGTCCAACAGCTTTTAAAGGATAAACCTATTTTTCATATTCAGTTCCTCCTGTACAAGTTCTGAGGGTTCTTGGGATAGGAAGCCAGCCCAGTCCTGTGTGAGAACATAAGGCTATGGATTAATGTGTCTTATGTGACTTCTGAACTTCTTTATACATTGGATGTACTAGGAAGACAGCACAATATTCTAAGGATGAGCAATTATAACAGTATTTTCTCCCCTTTGGATTTAGTGGTATCTTATTCTATCTATTGAATATAGATGTACCAAAAAATAAAGTTTTTTTTCTTTAAAATTAAATTCTCTCTCATTCCCAGTGTAAAATGCCAGTTCAATCACTAAAGAACTTGTCATTTAAGAATGGCAAAATTATGGGTCATTTCCCCTTATCAATTTTTGTCCATTTTTGAGCCCAAAGGCAAGTGAGAAAAGTAAAGTACTCAATTTTCAAACACTGGTAAATACATACATCTGTTAGCACACAGGCATCTTTTGCTCTGCTCCTCCGTGGACAGGGCTCTGATGAGCATGGCTTTAAATGAAATCCAAGTATCTTCTCTCCCTGTTTAGTTCAGGTACAGCTATCAAGAGAGTAGAGCAACATTTCAGGTATAAACTAGTCTATTCCTGAGGAGAACATGTGCTATTCACACTCATGGTGTAAGAGGCAAACTTACCATGCACTTAGTCTCTTCTTGCATGTAGGACAGGCAAGACCTGGGTAGGACTAAAATGCAGAGGTCACAGTGTCTCTGCCTTACCCCCATGACATCTGCTTTGTGCAAGAGCCTGGGTTTGACAGCAAAACTCATTTCAGGCCAAGGAGTCCTGGGTCCAACAAGAATTATAAGTACTCTATTAAAACTCTGGATGTGGGCAGTCCTGCTACTTCAATCATTAATTCACCAGAGAAGCAATATGATGATAGAGAGGGTGCCTATTTTAGACAGCATATAAAAAGCAGACGTCACTTTTCTGATAAAGTTCCATATAATTAAAGCTATAGTTTTTCCAGTAGTCATGTATGGATGTGGGAATTAAACCAACAAGAGGTCTGAGTGCCAAAGAATTTATGCTTTCAAATTGTGGTGATGGAGAAGACTCTTGAGAGTCCCTAGGATAACAAGGAGATCAAACCAGTCAATCCTAAGGGAAATCAACTTGAATATTCATTGGAAGGACTGATGCTGAGGCTGAAGCTCTAATACTTTGGCCATCTGATGGGAAGAGCTGACTCATTGGAAAACACTCTGATGCTTGGAAAGATTGAGGGCAGGAGGAGAAGGGGGCCACAGAGGATGAGACACTTAGATAACATCACTGACTCAATAGACATGAGTTTGAGCGAATTCTGGGAGATAGTGAAGGACAGGAAAACCTTGTGCACTATAGTCTATGAGCTGCACAGAGTCACATGACTTAGTGACTGAGCAACAATAGGACGCCTATGATTCATATAACAATAGAAGAGACTCACATAAACTGATAAAGGACATGAAGTCAATTATTAATGCATTGCCTCCCTGTTCTAAATTTACCCTTTAAGATAAGCTGTCTGATAATACAACAAATTCATGAAAAGAACATTTAAACACTGAGTAAATTCTACAAAACAACTTCTGAATGCCAGCAGAGGACATCAGGCACCCAGAAAAGCAGCCCATTGCCTTCAAAAGAAGAAGTCTTGAGACTACTGTAAAAATAAGACTGAAAAGCAGAAGCAGGAGGCTTAAGTCCAAATCCTGAGAACACAAGAGAACTGACTCCAGGGAACATTAATCGATAGGAGCTCATCAAACGCCTCCATACCTACACTGAAACCAAGCACCACCCAAGGGCCAACAAGTTCCAGAGCAAGACATACAATGCAAATTCTCCAGCAACACAGGAACGCAGCCTTGAGCTTCGATATACAGGCTTCCCAAAGTTACTCCAAATCCACTGACATTTCATAACACATTACTGGACACATCATTGCACTCCAGAGAGAAGAAATCCAGCTTCACCCACCAGAACACTGACACAAGCTTCCTTAACCAAGAAACCTTGACAAGCCACCGAAACAACCCCACCCACAGCAAGGAAACTAC
>NW_011491844.1:537-1047 GCF_000754665.1 Bison bison bison | reverse complement strand
TGGGATTCTCCAGGCAAGAACACTGGAATGGGTTGTCATTTCCTTCTCCAATGCATGAAAGTGAAAAGTGAAAATGAAGTCGCTCAGTCGCAACCCCATGGACTTCAGCCCACCAGGCTCCTCTGTCCACGGGATTTTCCAGGCAAGAGTATTGGAGTGGGGTGCCATTGCCTTCTCTGGGATAGAAAAATAAGACACCTATATATGTTGTATACAAGAGACCCACCTCAAAACAGGGGACACATACAGACTGAAAGTGAAGGGCTGGAAAAAGATATTCTCACAAATAGAGACCAAAAGAAAGCAGGAGTAGCAATACTCATATCAGATAAAGTAGACTTTAAAACAAAGGCTGTGAAAAGAGACAAAGAAGGACACTACATAATGATCAAAGGATCAATCCAAGAAGAAGATATACCAATTATAAATACATATGCACCCAACATAGGAGCACCACAATATGTAAGACAAATGCTAACAAGTATGAAAGGGGAAATTAACAGTAACACA
>NW_011491844.1:0-437 GCF_000754665.1 Bison bison bison | reverse complement strand
AAAAAGAAAGACCATGAGAAAATACTTGAGAAGATAATAGTTGAAAACTTCCCTAAAATGGGGGAGGAAATAATCACCCAAGTCCAAGAAACGTAGAGAGTCCCAAACAAGATAAAATCAAGGCAAAACACCCCAAGACACATATTAATCAAATTAACAAAGATCAAACACAAAGAACAAATTAAAAGCATCAAGGGAAAAATAACAAGTAACACACAAAGGGATTCCCATAAGGATAACAGCTCATCTTTCAATAGAAACTCTTCAGGCCAGGAAGGAATGGCAAGACATACTTAAAGTGATGAAAGAAAATAGCCTACAACCCAGATTACTGTACCCAGCAAGGATCTCATTCAAATATGAAGGTGAAATCAAAAGCTTTACAGACAAGCAAAAGCTCAGAGAATTCAGCACCACCAAACCAGCTCTCCAACAAA
>NW_011491843.1:14109-14471 GCF_000754665.1 Bison bison bison | reverse complement strand
ATCTTCAAATTGCTTAAAGAAGTGCAAGGACCTCCAGATGTAAGGAAACAGTTTGTTGAATTTGCCATCAAAGAAGCAGCAAGGTGAGTGTAAAGAAGAACTCTCCATTGTTTTTAAGGACCCAATGCAGTGCTGGGGTGAGGGGTGGGTACAGCCCTGCCTGGTATTTCTCAGACCCAAGTCCTCTGTGAGAGTTAAAGTTGTCTCCATGGTTATTTAGGTTCATAATATCTGAGTCCATCTCATTCTTCCAAGCTCCCCTTCTCACCAGAGTTTGATTGTGCCTTGAACCTCAGTTGACACTCTATATTTTCTGGATTGTCTCTTACCATCAGGGTCCATTCATATTCTTTTGTAAAATT
>NW_011491843.1:9455-10025 GCF_000754665.1 Bison bison bison | reverse complement strand
ATTTATACCCTCCTGCTCCCCTGCCACCACTATCACTTTGGTAACCATTAGTTTGTTTTTGATGTCTATTTGTTTTGTAAATAAGTTCATTTATATCTTATTTTTAGATTCCACATATAAGTGATAAAACATGATATTTGTCTTTGTCTGGCTTACTTCACTTAGTATGATATATGATAATCTCTAGGCCCATTCATGATGCTGCAAATGGCATTATTTCATTTTTATGGCTGAATAATATTCCATTATTGTAAATATATAGATAATGGAATATTGTATATATATACATATATACATACCACATCTTCTTTATCCATTTATCTTAGATGGACAGATTAGGTTGCTTCCATGTCTTGTGTGTGAGCTAAGTCACTTCAGTCATGTCTGACTCTTTGTGATCCTATGGACTGTAACCTACCAAGCTCCTCTGTCCATGGAATTCTCCAGACAAGAATACTGGAGTGGGTTACCATGCCCTCCTCTAGGGCTTCCATGTCTCAGCTATTATAAATAAACATTGGGGTGCATGTGTCTTTTTGAAGTATGATTTTCTTCAGATATATGCCCAGG
>NW_011491843.1:4824-5392 GCF_000754665.1 Bison bison bison | reverse complement strand
TGAAGTTTTGAAGAAATTATTTCATAAAGCAAGAGGATGTTCCAAGTGGAAATAGATCCCCAAAATAGGACTGAGCAAGGAGCATACAACAGACCACTTCTTCTCTCTTGACACTCTCAATACATACAGTAATGTATCTGAACAGTTCAACTACTATGCAAACATTCATAGAGCCCTGGCACTCATGATTTAATGTCTCCTCAATGCTCTGTATGAGTTGAAAAGCTGAAAGTCTCACTCAATGTCAAGATGTCTGATATCCACAGTCTATCACCTCAAATCCCTGTCAGTACATGATCCTCCTCATCCATCTTTTCTGTCTCAGAAAAGTGAATTTCTTTTTACTCCAGGTCTGACACCTCTCCTCCATTGACTCATCGTCCTCTGTGCTGGGCACCATGCCAGGAGCTGGGGGCAGCCTCCAACAGCACACAAAGAAACAATCCCCACCCTTATGGAATGTCTGTGCTCATGGGAAGGCCAGGCAGGAAGTGTACTACGATCCAACAAAATAATTACAGTTCAAATTCGTGTTTGGGGAGAAGCAAGCAGGGAGCGGACAGAGAGC
>NW_011491843.1:0-489 GCF_000754665.1 Bison bison bison | reverse complement strand
CTGACAGGGTAACAGGCAGGAAGGCCAGGGGTCTCCAAACGGAGGAAATAGGCTGCAAGTGTCCAGACATTTTCTCTCTCTTAAGAGGCAGGAGGAAACAAACTAGCGATATTTTTTCCTTCTCTAGAGGTTAAAATGCCTGACTCCAACGCGGGAGACCTGGGTTCGATCCCAGGGTCGGGAAGATCCCCTGGAGAAGGAAATGGTAACCCACTCCAGTATTCTTGCCTGGAGAATCCCATGGATGGAGAAGCCTGGTGGGCTACAGTCCACGGGGTCGCAAAGAGTTGGACACGACTGAGCGACTTCACTTTCACTTTTCATACAAATTTAAAAGAAGGTTTCTCTTAAAATACTGTGTTGCCATAATGACACCTGGTCTCACCCGAAGTTAACTATTCTCAAACCTTGAGTTAACCAATGCATTTTTCTTATGGAAATGTTTGTCTTAAGCTATGTTAATGTACTATGCATTTACCCCAGACTCTT
>NW_011491842.1:10063-11005 GCF_000754665.1 Bison bison bison | reverse complement strand
CTCATGACAGCAGAGTTATTGCTTGTATATTGTTTTCCCAGAATCTTGTTGTCAAAACAAAAGGAAACAGAGGGGAAAAGGAAACTCCAAAGCAGTATGCAATTATCTCAGGGAAATATAACTGTCAGGGCATTGATTTGCAGCAAAGTTTGTTCACGCTCTTGCAGCTGATTTGAAGAAAAATGAATCTGAGTTGGAATAAAAATCCTTCTAAAAAATAAAAACAGAAGAATCCTAGCACTCTGTGGACCCTTTAGCTTAGAAATTCAAATAGTCACATGTTGTTGACTTTGCCCAGCCAACTATGTCAAAGTTTGGGGGCCTTTTAAAATTGAGGCCTAGTTTTAAAGAATTACTTGGTTTGCTGCTCTCAAAGAAAGTGAGGATTGTTATTATATTAATGATGTTGAAGGCTCATTAAGGTGAGTTAGAAAATTAAATTACTGCTTTTGTAGAATTTACATTCATTCTAAAGAAATCTGGGCCCAGTTTCGTTTTTCAGCCTCATGAAACAAGCTGTTAAAGTAACCACACATTATTCATTGTTTGGTGAGGAATAAGAATTATGAACTGCTAATGCTTAACAATGTCCATTCTCTCAACCAAGGAAAACACCTTGACTCAACCCTAGGAAAGATTTCATTCAAATTAAACTAATCATTAAAAGTGGTTTTTTTCCCCTCTGATTCTAGAGGTGGAAACAGTGGAGGGAAGAAACTGTAGAAAAATTGGGAGATATAGAAAAAACAGAAAGTACTCTTTGATCTCAAAATAATCATTGTTAAATTTTTAGTTTCATACTTTTAGTTTTGGGGGGAGCAGAAAAGTCTATATACATATATATGATCCAAAGTCATTTCTGGAAAAAAAAAAAAGGCAAGGCTTTTTGAAAGCTGTTTTTAATTTTTGACATTGAATTTGAAGGCAATCAAAGCATTATTT
>NW_011491842.1:9006-9963 GCF_000754665.1 Bison bison bison | reverse complement strand
CTTTCCTCCTTCCTTTCCTCCTTCCTATGTCATCTCACAGTCTGGACCTATTTGCCCTGAACAAAAACCTTCCTTTTAAGTACTTTCTGGAATAGGCCAGGGAAACAATCCTTCCCCTCCAGTTTTGTTGTTCAAACCCCCAAACTGAGACCAAGTTTAAGGCCGTGTTCTCATCCAGAGAGTTAGCCATCCACTTCTTCTCCTTCCCTCGAGCATCTTTTCTATCTTCCCTTCTCCTCCTTCTCATGGTTAATCCAAAGAGAATTATAAAAAGCCCAGATTGTCTGAGAAACATTACAGTTGCCCCCCAACCAATCATTTTAGACTACCTCACTCTCACTCCCAACATTAACTTTTTGAATTACATTCACTGAATCAGTCTTGAAGGAAGGGGTTTAGTAAACATCACTGAGTTTGGGAGCTTATTGAGCATAGGACAGAATTTGTTTCCTCTGATTTTCTTGTAACCACAAGATTGCCACAAGATTGGAGCAATAAATGTGTGTGACAACATAGCTTGGGCTCAGATAAAACTGAAAAATGAAGTTAGTGGACCTGTGTTTAAGACTGCATTTCTAGGGACTTTCCTGGCGGTCCAGAGATTAAGACTCTGTGCCTCCAATGCAGGGGGTGCTGGTTCAATCTCTGGTTGGGGAACTAAGATCCCATAAACTGTGCATAACCAAAGGAAAAAAATGGCTGCCTCTCTAAGGTGAGAGAGAGGAGTTGGGACACCAGGAGAGAGCAGAAGGCACTTGCTAATGAACTTGCTAAGGCTTAGCTTAATGCCACTCTTGGGGAGTTGCTCCGTTTTGCTGAGCACAGGTCATCAGAACTGGGCAGCCTCCCTTCCCTAATGCCTGCAATTCCCAGGGAAGTTAGAGGGTGTGTGTGTGGGAGTGTGGGTGTGAGTTAAGGGAAGGTTATAACTCATTCACAACACAGTGTGAATTCATC
>NW_011491842.1:5398-6130 GCF_000754665.1 Bison bison bison | reverse complement strand
TCCTTCCAAAGAACACCCAGGACTGATCTCCTTTAGAATGGACTGTTTGGATCTCTTTGCAGTCCAAGGGACTCTCAAGAGTCTTCAGCAGCCTTAGGAAACTAATAAATATATTTTTCCAACAAATTGAACAGACACACATGCCTCCTTCCTGAGATAAGAGTTTGAAAGGATGAACGTTCTGACTCTTTGTCTTGTTACAACATTAAATTCCACTTGGGATTAGGAAGATGATAACTAACCAGGAATGGAGACAGGAAGTTAGAAAGAAAGTAGCCTGTCTAAAGGTACTGTCTAAAGCTGCTGATGGTACTGGATGCCTGCAAGAGAGTGGAAGGAGGGAGGGAGATTTTAGTGTAATATCAGGAAGGCTTTTTCTAACTTTAAAAGTTGGCCAAAAATGCACAGAGAAGTCTGTTGTAGAACTAAGCTTCCTTGGTTCTCTGCAGGCCTTCCGGTAGAGTCTGGGTGGTCACTTAGGATGGCTGGAAAGGGAATTCCTGTCCTGTGTGGGAGGCTAGACTACAGTGTCTTGAAGGCTCTATCACCAAATGCCGCGTGTGTGTTCCCATGTGTGTGTTTGTAATATATGATCATAATTCATAATGTGTTCTTAATCATGTATCATAATGTGGTCATAATTAGTGCATATATTATGAAGATAGGCAGGAGAGAACACACACACACACACACACACGAGTATGCAGTTATTTATATACATCTTCCTGATAT
>NW_011491842.1:4227-5298 GCF_000754665.1 Bison bison bison | reverse complement strand
CATCTCTGCCATCTGCAACTTTTCTATAACAAAAATTTGACTTTTGCTATGATAGGTCCTTATCCCCGCAATGTCAAAATACTTAAGGCAGAGTGTTGTCTTGGTACCTTCTCTATGCAATTAGTCTTTTGTTAAAATAGATACATGATACGTTGAACCTGTGTTCATCATCTGTCTATTATAATGTATATATATTTAAAAGTAAATATATAGAATATAAATAATGTTAGGCTAACCTATTACATTATTATATCTGATAATATATACATATGTGATATATAATACTATTAAAATATATATTAACAACAAAAAGAGGAGGGCCTCTACTCCTGAAAATCTATCTTCCCCTTAACTAAGAACAAAGGCCTCTTTTCTAAAATATTTCTCAAGGGCCAAGCTGTTGAACTTACATCATTTAGCTATAAATGTATATGTGTGTATATATATATACACATATACATGTGGAATTATGTCCCCTCATAAACATATGTTGAAGTCCTCACCCTTGATACCCCAGAATGTAACCTTATTTGGAAATAGGGTCTTTACAGAGATAATGAAATTAAGAGATCATTAGGGCGGGCTTTAATCCAATGACTGATGCTCTTACTAAAAGGGGAAATTTGGACACAGAGGGAAGATGATGTGAAGTCACAGGGAGAAGACAGCCATGTGACTGGAGCGATCATTTACAAGCCAAAGAAGGCTTAGGATTTTCATCAAACATCAGAAACTAGAAGAGGCAATGAAGGATCATCTCCTAGAGCCATCAGAGAGAGAGCATGGCCCAGATGACATTTTGATCTTGGACTTCTAGCTTCCAGAACTGTGAGAGAATATATTTTTATTGTTTTAAGCCTCCCAGTTTGGGCTACTTTGTACAGCAGCCTTCAGTTCAGTTCAGTTCAGTCGCTCAGTCGTATCCGACTCTTTGCGACCTCATGAATCACAGCACGCCAGGCCTCCCTGTCCATCACCAACTCCCGGAGTTCACTCAGACTCACGTCCATCAAGTCGTGATGCCATCCAGCCATCTCATCCTCTGTCCGTCCCCTTCTCCTCCTCGCCCCC
>NW_011491842.1:918-1130 GCF_000754665.1 Bison bison bison | reverse complement strand
GGAGAATTCCATGGACAGAGCAGCCTGGAAAGCTACCAGTCCATGGGCTCTCAAAGAGTCGGGTACAACTGAGTGACTAATACTATATTTTCAAACTATTTTAATGCTGACGTCTAAGCCACATTCTGAGTTTTTAAAATGCCTGGGCATTGGAAATAGACCTAAGCTTGAACTGGGGCTATGTTGCTTCCTAGCTGGGTGACCTTGGGCAA
>NW_011491842.1:0-818 GCF_000754665.1 Bison bison bison | reverse complement strand
AGTACTCACTTTAAAAAAAATCCCACGTGGTGAACATTAAGAAAGCAGTGGGGCTGGGATGTTCTTGGTTCCTGGTCAAAGGCACTAGCTTGAGATGTTGGAGAAAGGAACTGACCTGGTTTCCCCTAATACTACCATCTGGCATTCTCTCAGACTCCTCATGAAGAATCCTACATTGTTTGAGCCATGCACTAGCTCACAATAAGAACTGAACAACTGTGGCCCCCAGCTGTTAGAAATCAAGACAGCGCTATTAAAACCAGCAGGGCCAACCCAGCAGAAGAGCCTGGCCATTTTGCATGGAAAGCGACCCTCTCCTAAACCCGGGGATTAGTGTGTTCACGTTGGGACAGTCACTGAAGCAGGTGCTCATTCTCTGGGTGGTTCAGAGTTATTTTTCTGACTGCCTAGAGGTAGAGGCTGAAATAGAGTAAGTCCTCAAAGGGCACGACCCCATCCAGGGGATTGGGAGATAAGGGAGATATTCCTTGTTCTTTGCTCCCTTGGAAAATGGAAAGACAAATTCTCGGCACAAAATGGCAGCTGCCCTGGTGTTTGTGCTACAAAACCAGAGGGAAGGAGCAGATTAAAGAAATAGGAAGGATTGTCCTTCTCAAGGGATATGGTCATTTGGGACACATCACTAAGAATGTATGTTTAAATTCTGAATCTCTAATTAAGCAACACTTTCAAAAGGGCCACCTTATCATTGTTTATAAAATAAACTGATTTTCAGGAAGGGGGATTTTCCCCTTCATTTGAGAGATTTTGCTGGTGAGCGATCATCAAACTAGGAGGCATTTTTTTTTAAAAAATCA
>NW_011491841.1:15119-15752 GCF_000754665.1 Bison bison bison | reverse complement strand
GGATTTGATTTAGGTCATACCTGAATGGTCTAGTGGTTTCCCCTACTTTCTTCAATTTAAGTCTGAATTTGGCAATAAGGAGTTCATGATCTGAGCCACAGTCAGCTCCTGGTCTTGTTTGTGCTGACTGTGTAGAGCTTCTCTATCTTTGGCTGCAAAGAATATAATCAATCTTATTTTGGTGTTGACCATCTGGTGATGTCCATGTGTAGAGTCTTCTCTTGTGTTGTTGGAAGAGGGTGTTTGCTATGACCAGTTCTTGGCAGAACTCTATTAGCCTTTGCCCTGCTTCACTCTGAACTCCAAGGCCAAATTTGCCTGTTTCTCCAGGTGTTTCTTGACTTCCTACTTTTGCATTCCAGTCCCCTATAATGAAAAGGACATCTTTTTGGGGGTGTTAGTTCTAGAAGGTCTTGTAGGTCTTCACAGAACTGTTCAACTTCAGCTTCTTCAGTGTTACTGGTCAGGGCATAGTCTTGAATTACCATGATATTGAATGGTTTGCCTTGGAAACGAATAGAGATCATTCTGTTCTTTTTGAGATTGCATCCAAGTACTGCATTTCAGATTCTTTTGTTGACTATGATGGCTACTCCATTTTTTCTAAGGGATTCCTGCCCACAGTAGTAGATA
>NW_011491841.1:14574-15019 GCF_000754665.1 Bison bison bison | reverse complement strand
ATTTGGAACCAGTCTGTTGTTTCATGTCCAGTTCTAACTGTTGCTTCCTGACCTGCATACAGGTTTCTCAAGGGGCAGGTCAGGTGGTCTGGGATTCCCATCTCTTTCAGAATTTTCCACAGTGTATTGTGACCCACACAGTCAAAGGCTTTGGCATAGTCAATAAAGCAGAAATAGATGTTTTTCTGGAACTCTCTTGCTTTTTCTATGATCCAGCAAATGTTGGCAATTTGATCTCTGGTTCCTCTGCCTTTTCTCAAACCAGCTTGAACATCTGGAAGTTTACTGTTCACGTATTGCTGAAGCCTGGCTTGGAGAATTTTAAGCATTGCTTTACTAGTGTGTGAGATTAGTGCAATTGTGCGATACTTTGAGCATTCTTTGGCATAGCCTTTCTTTGGGATTGGAATGAAAACTGACCTTTTCCAGTCCTGTGGCCACTGCT
>NW_011491841.1:9169-11812 GCF_000754665.1 Bison bison bison | reverse complement strand
CTTAAGGAAAGTGTCAAGGTCTTCCTAGTACTCCCACTGAGACAACTGTACCTTTTTATAGGAGCTGAAGCTATTACTGCCATTTTGAACACAGGAGCAATTTTGTCTGGCGCGAAGCCCGCCAGGCTCAAAGCCCCACTTCCTCAGAATACAGAAAAGGTACAAATGATGGGAGTTTTGAGCAAACAGACCCCTCATCTTTCAAGATAAGCTCTTTTCAGGAAATTCTCCAGTTCCTTCTTGCTCCTTCTGTTCATGTACACCTTTTCAGTCAAGATCTCCTGGAAAAATTACAACCTAATATTTCCTTTTCTCCAAAATGGGAAATACACTTATAAATCCTTGACTTCTCAAGGTCTACTTTTAACTCTAGTCCTAATATTGAGATTTCCCTCCTTGCTCCTGTCTTTTCAACTCCCAATTACAAGTATCTGCTAAATTCTGGTCTTATCTATGGTCCATCTCTTTAACATAGGAAGCATTAATTCAGCACCTCCAATTAAGATCTAGGTAGACCCAAATAAACCTTTGCCTCAAATGATAACTTCTCAGTCTTCAGGACCTGGAAGGAATTCATCTCATTGTCAAGGCACATCTCCAGAAGGGCCTCATAATCCCATACACTAATTCCAGTAATACATTAGTTCTTTCCATATACAAGTCTTATGGCCAACACCAGCATTTTGTTCAAAATTATAAAGCCATAAACAATACAGTCAAACCATGTCACCCTGTGGTCCCCAACCCTCACACCATTCTCAAGTTAGTCCCTCTAAACACAAAGTTTCTTTTTGTTTTTTTTGGGGGGGGGTTTTGTTTTTGTTTTTTAATAATCAGAAACTTATGCAATGCTTTCTTCAGAACTCCTATACATCCACATAGTTCAGTACCTGTTTGCCTTTATGTGGTGCATGTGTGCACGCTCAGTAGCTTCAATTGTGTCTAATTCTTTGCGACCCTATGAACTGCAGCCCAGCAGGCTTTCTCTGTCCATGGGATTCTCCAGGTAAGAATACTGGAGTGGGTTACTGTGCCCTCCTCCAGGGAGAAGGACATCAACTTACTTGGACCATTATGCTTCAGAGCTACACAAAAAACTCTACTTACTTTTCAGAGATACTGAAACCAGACTTGGCTGATTTATATTGTGCCCATAGCTCTACGTAACTCTAATATGGGGATGACCTTTTATTACAGTCCCATACTGAGAGAGCAAACCTCAAGGGTAGCCTACACTGCCTCATTCAGCTAGCACACAAAAAACATTAGGTGTCAAAGGTTAAGTTTCAAATTTTGAAATATAAACAAAGAAAAGCAGAGTGTTCCTGCTTACTACCCAATTCTACAAGGATTACCTTACAACCCACTGAAGACAATGAACAACAGCACAATCTGAGAGGAAAGTAAGACAATAACAGGATGCTCTGTGCTTTGGACAAGAAGGTCCCTTAGATAGTTAAATATATATCTCTGGGAAAATTTTAATGAGCCCAGATTCTTGCATCTTCATATACACAGAGAATTACTAAAGTCATTAACTTGAGATATCTGTTCTTTATGATTTGCAGTAAACTTTCAGGAAAATGTATGTTGGCCTGCACATATTCTCCAGCTAAGAAATCATATATACTGGC
Source organism: Bison bison bison (assembly GCF_000754665.1). Classification (NCBI taxonomy): domain Eukaryota; kingdom Metazoa; phylum Chordata; class Mammalia; order Artiodactyla; family Bovidae; genus Bison; species Bison bison. The sequence continues at coordinate 10,178 of NW_011491841.1, read as the reverse complement.
TTCTCTCCTACCTCTGTGGGGCTTCTCTGGTCTCTCAGGCAGTAAAAAATCTGCCTGCAATGTGGGAGACTCGGGTTCGATCCCTAGCAGTTCCCCCAGGGCTATGGAGGGGCTGTCTCCTGGGCATATAAAAAAGTGTTCATTAAGGTTCCTGAATAAAACTTCAACTCATACTGAGTTTGCGTGTTTTTCCTTAAGTCAACAAAACCCAGATAGAATACTTAAATTATTTAAGATCCACCCCTCAACCAAGACTAATGCTGGATCCTATAAGCATCCAAGGCATATCACAGTTTCCCATTCCTGTCACCAAGTGCCAGTTAAGAGGCCTTCTCAGGCTAGTAGGTTATTGTAGAACTTCAGTTCAATTCAGTCACTCAGTCATGTCCAACTCTTTGTGATCACACGGACTAGGGCACACCAGGCTTCCCCATCCATTACCATCTCCCGGAGCTTGCTCAAACTCACGACCATCCAGTCAGTGATGCCACCCAGCCATCTCATTCTCTATCGATCCCTTCTCTTCCTGCCTTCAATCTTTCCCAGCATCAGGGTCTTTTCCAATGATCCAGTTCTTCGCATTAGGGGGCCAAAGTACTGGAGCTTCAGCTTCAGTCCTTGCAATGAATATTCAGAACTGATTTCCTTTAGGATTGACTGGTTTGATCTCCTTGCAGTCCAAGGGACTCTCAAGAGTCTTCTCCAACACCACAATTCAAAAGTATCAATTCTTTGGTGCTCAGCTTTCTTTATGGTTGACTTCTCACATCCATACATGATTACTGGAAAAACCATAGCTTTGACTAGATGGACCTTTGTTGGCAAAATAATGTCTCTGTTTTTTAATATGCTGTCTAGGTTGGACACAGCTTCTCTTCCAAGGAGCAAGTGTCTTTTAATTTCATGGCTGCAGCCACCATCTGCAGTGATTCTGGAGCCCAGGAAAATAAAATCTGTCACTGTTTCCATTGTTGCCCAATCTATTTGCCATGAAGTGATGGAACTGGAT
>NW_011491841.1:5617-6909 GCF_000754665.1 Bison bison bison | reverse complement strand
CATCACCAACAGATGAGACCCCACATGACTGCATAACCACAAGTATCTCTTGACTGGTCCACATCCAGATTTACAAGAAACACCTTTAGACAACTCCAGTGCTTCTTAGTTTACTTATGACTCCTACCTAAGAAATAATGATGGACATCTGAAAATTGGATATACTGTGTCTATTCCTTTCACTTTAATAGAATCCAAAGCTTAGCCCTTTATTTCTTCAGCCCAAATTGAAGCTGACCTATAAGCACTAACTCATGCCTGCACTCAGGTCTCTGACAAACATGCTAACAATTACAGAGCAGGTATGCTTTTGGAGTAGCTCATGACTTTGGAATGCTTTGGAAATAGAGAAGTCTCCTGCTCCCAGGGTGAAATGAAATTGAAAATGATCCCTTTGTTAAGGTCTTACTGGATGCAATCCTGCTGTCACAACTGGCAATAATAAAGGTCCTAGTGCATTCCAAAGACAACACTGAGGAAGAAAAGGAGACCAGTTAGTAGATAAAACTACTAAGGTAGCAGCATTACAAGATTACAAGATTCAGGCTCCTATTCACACCATGTTAGCTATTACTTGGACAGGCACCCAACATCTAAAGGATATTATCAGAGATGGGCAATTGCATGCTACATGTAAGGAACAGAGGTGAGTTTCTGAAGGATACACATTTGATCAACATATTGGGCTTTGGTATGGGCCAAATGGCTGTTCTGCTCTTTCTGAAGCCACTCAAGCAACCATATTAAAATTAACATATCAAATGACTCATGGGGGAACTAATAAAATGAAAACCTGTGGAAAACAATACTTTTGGAAACCTTTTTCACACTAGTGACCAAAATACGTCAGAGGTGTCAGATCTGTCCTAAGTACATTGCAGGAAAATCTACTAATACTTCTCAAGGCCACTTTCCTTTGCCTCCTGGTTCCTTCGTTATCTGGCAACTAGATTATGTCCAGCTGCCTCTCTCTCAAGGATATAAATATACATGTTCTGGTGATGGTTTGTATGTGTTTTCATTGGTTAGAATCATTTCCTTACAAACAAGCAACTGCCCTTGCAGTGGACAAAGGACTGTTGGAAAGGACTATTCCTACCTGAGGAATTCCCCTGAAATTATGTAGTCAAAACAGTATGCATTTCACTGGAAAAATTCTAAATGCTGTTTGTGATCTGGCCTATACTACATTTCCACTGTGCCTATTATCTCCAATCTTCTGGTCTAGGGGAAAGACTAATGGCATAATTTACAAAATTCAATCAGCAAAATTCTCTAAGGCCTTTGGCCTT
>NW_011491841.1:3960-5517 GCF_000754665.1 Bison bison bison | reverse complement strand
GCCTTCCTTGGCTTAAATTGCTACTCACAGTTATATTAAACATTTGAAATAATTACTGGAAGACACAAGATTTGTGAATCAGGATCACATGAGCCACTTCTAGTCAAGGGAGATCTTTTACATTATTGTCAAAATATCATTAAGACTCTGAAGAAAAATGAACATCCGGTTGAAAAATCTTTCCACATCCAGGGGATGAAGGTATAGAACACCACAATTTACACCCAGGAGACTATGTTTATTGGAAAAGACATCTTTTAACAGACTCCTTACAGATCAGATGAAAGGGGTCCTATCACATATTATAAACCAATCCCTGTGCTGCCAAACTTTAAAGCATTGATTCTTGAATTTGTTTCACATTTTAAAAAGACTTCTCCAACTGAATGTGCCTCTGAAATAGTTGGAGACCTAAAGCTAAATTAGACCCAGAAGTAAAGCAGATAACACCTGATATAGATGGCTGTTCCAAGACTCTAGACCAAGCCAATACTCTTCATGATCTCCATCAGTGAAATATCTCTGATTAACCTTGTTCTAATTCTGGTTACCACAGAGTTATGATATGTCCTCTATTCTGTAATATCTGATGAAGCATCAACTTAACACTCATTATACTTCTTCTAACATTATAGACACACTTTCAAGGACTGAAAATTTTCATAAACAGGTGTACACCTAGAATGATAATTCAGAAGAACGGACCCTGGCCCTTTTGCCTCTTAATTCTGACAATGAAGGACTGAGGAGAATCTAACTTTTGGGACTCTTCCTTGTGGCTACAGGTTTATTAATGTTCTATGCCCTACTACATACAGTGGGCATCCTCCATTGGTGGTAATTCTATGAAAACCACAGATCTTGCTTGAACTCTGCTAGGAATAAGCCTCTGGCTCCAATTATTGGGCATCTGATTTATCTATTCAGCTTGGGATTCTTTCACTAACCAAGGCCAATAAGCCACCCTTACTCCTCTATATTGTAAAATTAAGAGGCTGACTTTTCTTGGGATAGTTCTTTCACTACAGTTATGTTATTATTATTTCTCTTAATATCCATCCAGACACCTTACGCCTGGGAAAATTATCTCTTAGTTCACATTTCCCAAAGTCTAGCCACTATAGGAAATCTAACAAACCGTTGGATATATCATCAGTGTACCCCAGATTACTCACTGAATTCTGAGATCCCCTTACCTTAGCTATCTCCAATACTACTGGTATCACTGCACCATGTCTTGTGCAGAATTCATCTAGTCTCCCAGCATATCTGTTCACCTACTCAAATCCATAGCTCCCTTTTCCTGTATGATCAACAAACTGTGACAAACTGCTCAACAGTTCCTTAGGAATATTTGTTCCAAGAAAATCATGCAGTTACCTAGAAACATCATATCCAGCTTCCAAACACCCACCTTTACCTCACTGTGTAACAACAAAACATATTATCATGAAAACCCTCATTTTTTTCAGGATTAATATTTATGTTCTTAAAGAGCTGGCACAGTGTCAAATGTGCTTAATAAATGCCTGATGCATGAATGTTTTCCGGCCAAAA
>NW_011491841.1:0-256 GCF_000754665.1 Bison bison bison | reverse complement strand
ATGCCAAAGTCTTTGACTGTGGGGATCACAATACACTGTGGAAAATTCTTCAAGAGATGGGAATACCAGACCACCTGACCTGAATCTTGAGAAACCTGTATGCAGGTCAGGAAGCAACAGTTAGAACTGGACATGGAACAACAGACTGGCTCTAAATACGAAAAGGAGTACGTCAAGGCTGTATATCGTCACCCTGCTTATTTAACTTATATGCAGAGTACATCATGAGAAACACTTGGCTGGATGAAGCACAAGC
>NW_011491840.1:10490-10967 GCF_000754665.1 Bison bison bison | reverse complement strand
TTAATTTTCATTTTCACTGCATTCTCTCCTAATTCCTCAAATATATATCATCGTCAGCCCATATACACATATTGTTGGTATGAAATTTTAAAACAACCTAAGCCCAACTATCACATTTGCATCCCTTATGTTATAACACAATTTTTCAGTATTAATGATATGTATCTCTGTTTTAAAAAAGACAAAAAGCATACAATTTTCTTGAGAAGCATTTATAGTATAAAAGTATATTAATCAGCTTTATAATATAATATACTATGCACCAAAAAAGCAAGAGAGTTACAGAAAAACATCTACTTCTGCTTTACTGATGACAACAAAGTCTTTGACTGTGTGGATCACAAAAAACTGTGGAAAATTCTTAAAGAGATGGGAATACCAGGCCATCTGACCTGCCTCTTGAGAAATCTGTATGCAGGTCATGAAGCAACAGTTCGAACTGGACATGGAACAACAGACTGGTTCCAAAGAGGAAAA
>NW_011491840.1:9858-10390 GCF_000754665.1 Bison bison bison | reverse complement strand
TCAATAAAAGTATCTTTTAAGTTGAAAGTTCATTATACACAAAATGATTAATTTTCCTATATTTAAGATACTTTATGCATCTAATTTTATGTGCCATCATTCAAGACTGAGATTCATTCTCATTTTCCTTTAATGAAATTTTTATTTTCCCGTAGATTTATAAGGCACTGGAAGCTTGTAGTTTTTAATATGACAGATAATCTTTTGTCCGAAGCAACACAGAAAATTTTTTTTAACTTTTTTTTTTTCTAGGTCTGTTCGGAAAAAACATATCCAGGAATACAAATGATATTACTATACTGTAACATAACAGGGTACTCCTACATTAGAGAAGAAGGCAGGCTTTTAAATTGTTAGTGATATATAAACATTTTCAGTTGAAGGACCAAATAATGCAAATAGTAACTTTTGTAAGTAACATAACAGAGTAGTGTGGAGTTGTCATGAAATGATTGTAAAATTGGCAAATACTGCCAGTTCACTCTCAGGGAGTTAATAGCAAATTCATTTTATCAGCATCTGCACATAGATT
>NW_011491840.1:9022-9758 GCF_000754665.1 Bison bison bison | reverse complement strand
CCATTTCAAAAAAGTAAATGATGTTTAAATCTTTTTTTGTTGTTGTTCTTTTTGTTGGACAAAATTTCACTAAATTGCATGAGTTAGAAATGAATAGCTCAAGGAATTGTATATAATGGGAAATCCAACTTCCTTTCACACCAGGCTCGTCTCATTTTTCCCTTTAAAATGAAGTGACTGAGAATTCTATTTGAAAGGTGTTAGATTATGGCAAAAGTTGCTGTTTTCAGCATATTTTCTATTATAAAGTATCACAATTTTTTTTTATTAGTAGATCACATACCTGAAAAAGAAATCCCTTTTCCCAGGCTTTGAAATTGATACTAACTTATAGTGAATAAGAATCTCTGCTCAGCAAACAGTAAAGAAGGCTATATGTTCCCTATTTTAATGACCTATGTAGACAGGAAAACATATCATTAGCCACATTTATGGATGAGTTTGAGCAACTTTTTAGCTAGGCTACCCTAACAAAGATTACAAGAGAAAACGAGATTAGGTATAAGACAATAGGTTCTTACTTCTCTCATTAAAAATTATATTTCTAAAAAAAAAAAAAAAATCTACTTCTAACCAAGTTTCCTCTAAAGTACCCATGATAAGGTGAGATCATTCAGAACAGTTTAAGTAAATTTAACAGTTAAAAATATCTCAATTTTAAACTTTAAAATCAAATTTAATTCAACAGTGGCAGCTAAGTTTTTAAGTAGATTAATTTTCATTTTTACTGCCATCT
>NW_011491840.1:7839-8922 GCF_000754665.1 Bison bison bison | reverse complement strand
TTTCTCGCTGACACTGCTCACCCCTTCAGGTTGAATCCCTGGCTGCTGGAGCTGGACTCTGGCAAGGATTGACTGGTTTGATCTCCTGCTGTCCAAGGGACTCTCAAGAGTCTTCTCTAGCACTACAGTTTGAAAACATCCATTCTGCAGCACTCAGCCTTCTTTATTGTCCAACTGTAACATCCACACATGACTACTGAAAAAAACATAACTTTGAGTATATGGACCTTTGTCAACAAAGTTGGATATATTCACCTCCACTTATAGACAAGAAAATGGAGGCATATGGTGGTCAGATAACTTAACAAAGGCCATTCAACAAGTTGCTAAAACAGAATTTAAATACTTGTATAACAACCCCCAAATTCTTCTCTTTTCGATGGATTCCCAAGTGTGGTTATGGCAAGAGATTCATCCATTAGACTAAAAAAGATGCTGATTTCCATGCATTGCTCCTAAGGTTTGAGTCAGTAATTTAGTAGATATTTGGAAGCACTCTTGCTAGAGTCTGCCTTTCATGGAGCTTTGTAGATGATTCTCATGAAGCTAATCTACAGACTAGCATATGGGAAACATTTGTCTACCTTTCATGAATAGATTTGATTGTGGGACATTCTTTGAACTTAAACCTGTAGGTACTAAGGAACTAAAAGCAGTTTTTGATGGAAGTGAGTGCAATGAACAAATCTTCATTTCAGAAATATCATTTTAGCAGAATCAGAATGGAGGATAAATTAAACAGCAGAGACTGGAAAGAAGCTCAGTAAGATTATTGCAGTAGTCCAAGCAAGAAATGATGAGGCTTGAATGGAAGCATTAGCAGTACATCTCATTCCACTGCTATCCTCAGGACCCATGATACGAGAAGGAAGATTGTCTTCTAGCAAGATCCCTTTAATATTTCCAGTTAAAAAGATAGCAAAATAAGCAAATAAACAACTGGGGAAAAAAAGAAAAGAGCCAGTAGTGTACTAGAGGTATCTCATATCAGCTCATGAGAGCTCAATTGCACACATCTTCTCAAATCGGTTTTCCAAAAAAGGATATTAGTAGTTTAAATCATCCATGGCAGGAGTATTTATA
>NW_011491840.1:4365-6264 GCF_000754665.1 Bison bison bison | reverse complement strand
GGTGTGCTGCAATCCATAGGGGCTCCCAAAGAGTTGGACATGACTTAGCAACTGAACAACAAAAAAAAAAAATTGTAAATCAACTATACTTCAATAAAAAAAATTAAACACTGTTCTCTAAATGGATGTCATATTGATTTTTATTTCTTAGTAGATGCAATTGGTAGAGGATGGAATAACTAAGTGGTTAAAAGCAAGTACTCTAGAGCTAGGCTACCTTGGTTCTCCTATTTATAACTGTGACCCTTTCCTGTGCTCAGTCTCATCAGCATAATAGTTGGCAATATACCTGGCACATAGTAAGTACTCAAAAGTGTTAAAATCTTCAAAAGTTAAATGTAAATTATTTTACTTAGAATAGCTAAAGTGCATCATAAAGCTGATTAACATATACTATATGTTACAGCAGTTCCTAAAGGATATATTGATTTGAGGTAAGTAGTATTTTAGTAAATATCATCAACAGTAGATTGTAGAGTTTTTATTATCTGAATAAGTTAAACAAATTTGTCTTTTTATTTTCAGAGACCATACTTCTTTCTTCATTCCTTTAAAAGCTGCTTCTGCTCATTGGGGGCCAGATATCATACCAAAATGGCAATTCTGTCTAGGCTTTGGGAGATATTTCTAACTTAGACAAAGATCCCTCCCCTGTGAATAGGATCTAGTTTCAAAAAGTTGGTAGGAGTTGGTGGTTCAATTGGGCCCATTGTCAAGCTTAAGGGAAAAAAAAAATCCAAGACAAGTAAAGGACTAGAATTTTAGCTAATAGAATAGAACTTATAGGGCCCAAAGTAAGAGTGGATTAAAAAGTATTGATGTTTAGGGGTTATAAAAATAAGTATCGTTCCTCATGAATTCTGCGTCCTAGGAACCAGTTGGCAGCAAAAACATTCAGAGGATGAAGATGGCAAACGAATGTTGGAAAGCACAGAGGGGCCCAATACTTATAATTGGAACACTAGATCCTTTGCTCTAGTCCAAGGTGGGGCTAAAGTTACTTGTACACATTCTCCCTAGGTAGTGGCAGCAGCTAGGACCAACCAACAGACATACTTAGAGAAGAAAATAAAGATAAATAAGATAGCAATTAAAAACCTATGTCCTGTATCTCCATGGCATAAGTTTCTAGATAAACTCAAGGGGACTTATGTGATGATACTTGATATACTCAAAAGCCTCCAATATATCCCCCAAAATGATGCTATCCAACTGCTCTATCCTATAGAACTGATTTAGGAGTAAGTTATTTCCTAAACAAAAATATATTACAGACATGTCTTTCCTAGGCTTTCAATAAAAATACTGTATTGAATGAATTTAAGCAGATGGAATCATTCATTCTCACTTGTCAATGTGGATGTATCTTGTGACAAAAATTAAATTGGTTTTGTATGATTGGATTTTCACAAAGCTTGATCAGTTTTTCCATAGGTCAACAAATGGTGAAAATGAAAAATACTCATTCTTTTGCTCAATGGGTCATCACAACGCAGTGCAACAACTAAGATAAGCAAAATTCCTCATTCACATCTAATTCAGTCATAATCACAACACTGAAGACATAGTGAAGACTCATAGGTAATAAAAACTAAAAGAGAAAATAATTTAAATGTCTTTCTTAGTATTGTGATTTACATCTCAATAGTATCTAAAAATCATACTGTACTTCTTAATTAACTATATTCAATTTATAAGCATTTACTAAAGTCAAAAATATGAAAAGAATTTTAAGTTATTTAATTAAAATATTTTCATTCCAATGTATTTTATTTAGGTGAATATGCATGAATAATTTATACAGATGATTATGTATATAAGAAAATATACTTAATTATGATTAAAAAATTGAGCCAAGAGAGGAGCCAAGATGGCGGAGGAGTAGGACGGGGAGAACAC
>NW_011491840.1:3313-4265 GCF_000754665.1 Bison bison bison | reverse complement strand
CAGGAGAAATATCAATAAACTCAGATACACAGATGACACCACCTTTATGACAAAAAGTGAAGAAGAACTAAAGAGCCTCTTGATGAAGGTGAAAGAGGAGAGAGAAAAAGTTGGCTTAAAGCTCAACATTCAGAAAGCTAAGATCATGGCATCTGCTCCCATCACTTCATGGGAAATAGATGGGGAAACATTGGAAACATTGCCAAAGAATTGATGCTTTTGAACTGTGATGTTGAATAAGACTCTTGAGAGTCCTTTGGACTTCAAGGAGATCAGACCAGTTAATCCTAAAGGAAATTAATCCTGAATATTCACTGGAAGGATGATGTTGAAGCTGAAGCTCCAATACTTTGGCCACCTGATGAGAAGAACTGACTCTCTGGAAAAGACCCTGATGCTAGGAAACATTGAAAGCAGGAGAAGGGAATGACTTGATGAGTTGGTTGGATGAGGATGAGTTGGTTGGATGGCATCACAGACTCAATGGACATGAGTTTGAGCAAGCCCCAGGAGATGGTGAAGGACAGGGAAGCCTGGCATTCTGCAGTCGATGGAGTTGCAAATAGTTGGACACAACTGAGCAACTGAACAGCAGTGCCATTCCAGCAACATGGATGGACCTAGAGATTGTCATACTAACTGAGATAAGTCAGGAAGAAAAAAGCCATTACCCTGTGATATCATTTACATGTGAAGTCTAAAATATGACACAAATGAACTTCTTTATGAAACAGAAACAGACTCACAGATATAAAGAACAGACTTCTGGTTCCTAAAGTTAGGGAGGGTGCAGGAGGGATGGATTGGGAGTTTTGGATTAACAGATGCAAACTGTTACATATAGAATGGATAAACACTAAGAACCTATTGTATATCACAGGTAAGTGTATTCAATACCCTGTGATAAGCCATAATGGAAAAGAATAAAAAAATAATGTGTATACTTATATAT
>NW_011491840.1:0-502 GCF_000754665.1 Bison bison bison | reverse complement strand
GTAGAAATAAATGAATCAGAGAGGATAAAAGAAAAACGAATTAAAAGAAATGAGGACAATCTCAGAGACCTCCAGGACAATATTAAACGCTACAACATTCGAATCATAGGGGTTCCAGAAGAAGAAGACAAAAAGAAAGACCATGAGAAAATACTTGAGGAGATAATAGTGGAAAACTTCCCTAAAATGGGGAAGGAAATAATCACCCAAGTCCAAGAAACCCAGAGAGTACCAAACAGGATAAACCCAAGGAGAAACACCCCAAGACACATATTAATCAAATTAACAAAGATCAAACACAAAGAACAAATATTAAAAGCGGCAAGGGAAAAACAACAAATAACACACAAGGGAATTCCCATAAGGATTACAGCTGATCTTTCAATAGAAACTCTTCAAGCCAGGAGGGAATGGCAAGACATACTTAAAATGATGAAAGAAAATAACCTACAGCCCAGATTATTGTACCCAGCAAGGATCTCATTCAAGTATGAAGGAGAAA
>NW_011491839.1:12934-13185 GCF_000754665.1 Bison bison bison | reverse complement strand
AGTCCCTTGGACTTCAAGGAGATCCAACCAGTCAGTCCTAAAGGAAATCAGTCCTGAATATTCATTGGAAGGACTGATGCTGAAGCTGACACTCTAATGCTTTGACCACCTGATGTGAAGAGCTGACTCACTGGAAAAGTCCCTGATGCTGGGAAAGATTGAGGGCAGGAGGAGAAGGGGAGGACAGAGGATGGTTTGATGGCATCACCGACTCAATGGATATGAGCTTGAGCAAGCTCCAGGAGTTGGTG
>NW_011491839.1:10871-11204 GCF_000754665.1 Bison bison bison | reverse complement strand
CTGTCCATGGGATTCTCCAGGCAAGAATACTGGAGTGGGTTGCCATTTCCTCCTCCAAGGGATCTTCCCCACCCAGGGATCTCCTGTGTCTCCTGTATTGGCAGTTGGGTTCCTTACCACTGGGAAGTCCCACCAAACATAGTTATCAGTAAAATGTCATTGCTTGTAAATGATTCAGAAGAATCCACATATGTATACACACCTCTATTATGGGCTTCCCTGGTGGCTCAGTCAGTAAAGAATCTGTCTGCAATGCAGGACACCCAGGTTCAATCCCTGGGTCGGGAAGATCCCCTGGAGGAGGAAATGGCAACCCACTCCAGTATTTTTGCC
>NW_011491839.1:9918-10771 GCF_000754665.1 Bison bison bison | reverse complement strand
GCCCCCATAGACGGCAGCCCACCAGGCTCCCCCGTCCCTGGGATTCTCCAGGCAAGAGTACTGGAGTGGGGTGCCATTGACCTAATATATTATATATAATATGTTATATATATTAAGTCATATATAATATTATATTATATTATATATAATATTGTTATAAATATATATAATGTACATACATGAGTTATAGATGTTTATATGTACACTATCTATGAATGTATAAGAGTGTGTGTAAGCAAGAATGGTAGAAAGCAAATGTGGGGAAAATGATAAATATTAGTCACCAGGAAGGGTATACAGGTGATCATTGTATCATCGTTACAACTTTTCTGTACTTTCAAAGCTTTTCAAAACAAAAATGTGGGGGAGGGGATGGAAGGCAGCTCTGACACTCATAGACCAAAGTGTAAGTAAAAGTTAATGAGGGCTTTCTGTAGCAGCTGCTCTCTGTACTCTGTGCTCTGGTTACACCATATGCCCCATATATTTCAATGCAACTGCAATTGTTTGCAGAGGTAGCGACTCATTATGTGTCTGTCCTCAATGATTCTTTTTTTTTTTTTGCCTCTGATGCAGCTTTTGGTCTGGGAAACAGGCACATTTATTCTGAGGTAACGCCTGTGAATGGCTTTTGATTATTTTGCTGACAAAGGTCCATCTAATCAAAGCTATGTTCTTCCAATAGTCATGTACGGAGGTGAGAGTTGGACTATAAAGAAAGCTGAGAGCTGAAGAATTGATGCTTTTAAAGGAGGAGACTGTTGAGAGTCCCTTGGACTTCAAGGAGATCCAACCAGTCAGTCCTAAAGGAAATCAGTCCTGAATATTCATTGGAAGGACTGATGCTGAAGCT
>NW_011491839.1:4282-6875 GCF_000754665.1 Bison bison bison | reverse complement strand
CAGTTCAGTTCAGTTCAGTTCAGTCACTCAGTTGTGTCCGACTCTTTGCGACCCCATGAATCGCAGCATACCAGGCCTCCCTGTCCATCACCAACTCTCGGAGTTCACTCAAACTCAGGTCTGTCGAGTCAGTGATGCCATCCAGCCATCTCATCCTCTGTCGTCCCCTTCTCCTCCTGCCCCCAATCCCTCCCAGCATCAGAGTCTTTTCCAATGAGTCAACTCTTCGCATGAGGTGGCCAAAGTACTGGAGTTTCAGCTTCAGCATCATTCCTTCCAAAGAAATCCCAGGGCTGATCTCCTTCAGACTGGACTTGCTGGATCTCCTTGCAGTCCAAGGGACTCTCAAGAGTCTTCTCCAACACCACAGTTCAAAAGCATCAATTCTTCGGTGCTCAGCTTTCTTTAAGTCCAACTCTCACATCCATACATGTCCACTGGAAAAACAATAGCCTTGACTAGACAGACCTTTGTTGGCAAAGTAATGTCTCTGCTTTTGAATATGCTATCTAGGTTGGTCATAACTTTCCTTCCAAGGAGGAAGCGTCTTTTAATTTCATGGCTGCAGTCACTATCTGTAGTGATTTTGGAGCCCAGAAAAATAAAGTCTGACACTGTCTCCACTATTTCCCCATCTATTTCCCATGAAGTGATGGGACCGGATGCCATGATCTTCGTTTTCTGAATGTTGAGCTTTAAGCCAACCTTTTCACTCTCCACTTCACCTTCATCAAGTTTGGAATAGGCAAACACCTGTAGATGTAGGGAGTTGTTTAGTAGTTGCTGAGGGTTGGGGTGCATGCGGGAGACTAGGAGGGGAATGAAGGGAGGTAATAAAAACGCTAATTGATGGCAAGAGTTTGTGGTGGGTTCACTGGTTCAGAATCCACCTGCCAACATGGAGGACACAGGTTCCCTCTCAGGTCCGGGAAGATTCCCACATGCTGCAGGGCAAGTAAACCCGTGAGCCACAATTATTGAGCCAACATGTAGCAACTACCAAAGCACGCACATCTAGAGCCTGTGCTCTGCTACAAAAGAGGCCTGTGCATTTCAACTAGACTGTAGCTCCCAGCTCCCCGAAACTGAAGAAACCTGTCAGCAGCAATGAAGACCCAGCACAATCAAATATAAATAAATTAAAAAAAAATTTTTTTGATGGCGCCAGTGGTTACGACTCTGAAAATATTCTAGAAGCTGTTAGACTGTATACTTTGCAATGGCGAGTTGCATGACTTGTGGATTTTATCTCAGGAAAGTTCCTCCTGTAAAAAGCTTACCGAAAGCAGCCTCTGAGATAACCCAAGTGGAACACTGCAAGTAGAAACTGGAGATGTTGCTCCGTCTGATTTTATTTTATTTTTTATTTTCAGCAGTCAGTGACTTGATGTACTAACATCTGCAAGGCACACACCTGCAAAGCTTATGAAAGAAGTTTATGATGAGGTATAAGTGTCCACCGCCCTGCGGGGCCTCAGGTTAAACCATGCTCTAACTGCTATGACAAGCAGAGCTGAACACTCGCTGTTATGGTCTTGGAATACACTGTTCGCAGGAGTACCGGAGCGCTCCTTCTCTGGGAAACCTGCCTGACACCGACGGTGTGTGACTTCCTCGATTTTTCTCAAGCTGCAAAACGAATCCACTTCACACGCTCAATATGTAAAGCAGGAAATATGTTATTTTGTCCACGCCTGTATTTTTCAGTTTAAATCTCTAAGGGTGGTTTAAGAAAATCAGTCAATGAAAAGTGCTTTTGTGGGGGAGACAGATGTGGAAATTAGCAGGCTGAACGGGGGAGTGACAGGTGCAGTGTTATTCCGACGTTGGTTTCCACAAATTTGAATTTGAATGCTCTCAGGACTGTGGAAATACCTTCCTAAAAACAGAGATCTTGGGAAGGTGTTGGAAGAACGCTGTTGCAATTGGCACATTCCCCATTAACTCCATTTTTGACTTCCGTTTCTTTTAAATCACTCTGTTGCTGGTGTGCTGACCTGATTTTTAATATATTTTAAATATATTATTTATTTTTTAAATAAATATATTATTTATTATTTAAACATATTAACAACTATATTCACTCATGCTTAATACACATTTTAATATTTAATCTTTTTAAATAAAAATATTTATGTTTAACACATATTTAAGAAATAAATTAATATTTTAAATATATAGCTCTCTCTATACATTATATGGTCAAAGGATCCAATCGTGGGACATGAAATAAAATATATATACACATTATCCATGTGTGTTTATATATTATCAGTTCAGTTCAGTTCAGTCACTCAGTCGTATCCCACTCTTTGTGACCCCGTGAACCGCAGCACACCAGGCCTCCCTGTCAATCACCAATTTCCAGAGTCCACCCAAACCCATGTCCACTCAGTCGGTGATGCCATCCAACCATCTCATCCTCTGTTGCCCGCCTTCTCCTGCCCTCAGTCTTTCCCAGCATCAGGGTCTTTTCAAATGAGTCAGCTCTTTGTATCAGGTGGTCAAAGGACTGGAGTTTCAGCTTCAGCATCAGTCCTTCCAATGAATATTCAGGACTGATTTCCTTTAGGATGGACTGGTTGGATCTCCT
>NW_011491839.1:516-1358 GCF_000754665.1 Bison bison bison | reverse complement strand
AGATGAGTGCAATTGTGTGGTAGTTTGAGCATTCTTTGGCATTGCCTTTCTTTGGGATTGGAATGAAATCTGACCTTTTCCAGACCTGTGGCCACTGCTGAGTTTTCCAAATTTGCTGGCATATTGAGTGCAGCACTTTCACAACATCATCTTTCAGGATTTGAAATAGCTCAACTGGAATTCCATCACCTCGACTAGCTTTGTTCATAGTGATGCTTTCTAAGGCCCACTTGACTTCACATTCCAGGATATCTGGCTCTAGGTGAGTGATCACACCATCATGATTATCTGGGTCGTGAAGATATTTTTTGTATAATTCTTCTGTGTATTCTTGCCATCTCTTCTTAATATCTTCTGCTTCTGTTAGGTCCATACCATTTCTGTCCTTTATTGAGCCCATCTGTGCATGAAATACTCCCTTGGTATCTCTAATTTTCTTGAAGAGATCTCTAGTCTTTCCCATTCTGTTGTTTTCCTCTATTTCTTTGCATTGATCACTGAAGAAGGCTTTCTTATCTCTTCTTGCTATTCTTTGGAACTCTGCATTCAGATGCTTATGTCTTTCCTTTTCTCCTTTGCTTTTCACTTCTCTTCTTTTCACAGCTATTTGTAAGGCCTCCCCAGACAGCCATTTTGCTTTTTTGCATTTCTTTTCCATGGGGATGGTCTTGATCCCTGTCTCCTGTACAGTGTCACGAATCTCATTCCATAGCTCATCAGGTACTCTATCAGATCTAGGCCCTTAAATGTATTTCTCACTTCCACTGTATAATCACTGTAGGGATTTAATTTAGGTCATACCTGAATGGTCTAGTGGTTTTTCCCTACTTTTCTTCTAATTT
>NW_011491839.1:0-416 GCF_000754665.1 Bison bison bison | reverse complement strand
GAAGCGTCTTTTAATTTCATGGCTGCAGTCACTATCTGTAGTGATTTTGGAGCCCAGAAAAATAAAGTCTGACACTGTTTCCACTATTTCCCCATCTATTTCCCATGAAGTGATGGGACCAGATGCCATGATCTTAGTTTTCTGAGTGTTGAGCTTTAAGCCAACTTTTTCACTCTCCACTTTCACCTTTATCAAGAGGCTTTTTAGTTCCTCTTCACTTTCTGCCATAAGCGTGGTGTCATCTGCATATCTGAGGTTATTGATATTTCTCCAGGCAATGTTGATTCGAGCTTGTGCTTCTTCCAGCCCAGTGTTTTTCATGAAGTACTCTGCATATATGTTAAATAATCAGGGTGACAATATACAGCCTTGACGGACTCCTTTTCCTATGTGGAACCAGTCTGTTGTTCCATGTC
>NW_011491838.1:10211-10903 GCF_000754665.1 Bison bison bison | reverse complement strand
CGTCAAGGTTATGGTTTTTCCAGTAGTCATGTATGGATGTGAGAGTTGGACTTATAAAGAAAGCTGAGCACTGAAGAATTGATGCTTTTGAACTGTGGTGTTGGAGAAGACTCTTGAGAGTCCCTTGGACTGCAAGGAGATCTAACCAGTCTATCCTAAAGGAGATCAGTCCTGAGTGTTCATTGGAAGGACTGATGTTGAAGCTGAAACTCCAATACTTTGGCCACCTGATGTGGAGAGCTGACTCATTTGAAAAGACCCTGGTGCTGGGAAAGATTGAAGGCAGGCTAGAAGGGGATGACAGAGGATGAGATGGCTGGATGACATCACTGACTCAATGGAGATGAGTTTGAGTAAACTCTGGGAGTTGGTGATGGACAGAGAGGCCTGGAATGCTGTGGTCCATGGGGTCATGAAGAGTTGGACACGACTAAGCTACTGAACTGAACTGAGGGTGGAATAGTGGGTAAGAGGGAGATGAGTTTTCAGTAGGTATAGTAGAGGATGGGCTTCCTAGGTGGTGCTAGTGGTAAAGAACCTGCCTGTCAACACAGGAGACATAAGAGATGCAGGTTTAATCCTGGTGTTGGGATGATCCCCTGGAGGAGGGCATGGCAACCCACTCCAGTATTCTTGCCTGGAAAATGACATGGAGTCGGGCAAAGAGTCGGGCACGACTGAGTGACTAACAC
>NW_011491838.1:6151-6765 GCF_000754665.1 Bison bison bison | reverse complement strand
ATTCACCCATTCCAGTCCATTTTAGTTCACTGATTCTTAAGATGTCAATGTTCAATCTTTCCATCTCCTGTTTGACCACTTCCAATTTGCCTTGATTCATTGACATGACATTCCAGGCTCCTATGCAATATTGCTCTTTACAGCATCGGACCTTGCTTCTATCACCAGTCACATCCACAACTGAGCATTGTTTTTGCTTTGGCTTCATCCTTTCATTCTTTCTGAAGTTATTTCTCCACTGATCTCCAGTAGCATATTGGGCACCTACCGACCCAGGGAGTTCCTCTTTCAGTATCCTATCATTTTGACTTTTCATACTGTTCATGGGGTTCTCAAGGCAAGAATACTGAAGTGGTTTGCCATTCCCTTCTCCATTGGACCACATTCTGTCAATATGGTGAAGTGCACTGGCTGCGATGGACCACGCAGAAGCGCGGCCAAGAGGAGCAACCCCATGCCCAAGGAGCGGTGGCTGTGTGGGCGCAGGAGGGCCAAGAGGAGCTACTCCTTGTTCAAGGTCAGGAGGGGCGGCTGTGAGGAGATACACTCGTCCAAGGTAAGGAGCAGCAGCTGCACTTTGCTGGAGCAGCCATGAAGAGATACCCCACGTCCAA
>NW_011491838.1:5478-6051 GCF_000754665.1 Bison bison bison | reverse complement strand
CACAGTCAGCTCCCAGTCTTGTTTTTGCTGACTGTATAGAGCTTCTCCGTCTTTGGCTGCAAAGAATATAATCAGTCTGATTTTGGTGTTGACTATCTGGTGATGTCCATGTATAGAGTCTTTTCTTGTGCTGTTGGAAAAGGGTGTTTGCTATGACTAGTGCGTTTTCTTGGCAAAACTATTTCAAAGAAGCATTTGCCCTGCTTCATTCCATACTCTAAGGCCAAATTTGCCTGTTACTCCAGGTGTTTCTTGACTTCCTACTTTTGCATTCCAGTCCCCTATAATGAAAAGGACATCTTTTTTGGGTGTTAGTTCTAGAAGGTCTTGTAGGTCTTCATAGAACCACTTGACTTCAGCTTCTTCAATGTTACTAGTTGGGGCATAGGCTTGGAATACTCTGATATTGAATGGTTTGCCTTGGAAACGAACAGAGATCATTCTGTCATTTTTGAGATTGCATCCAAGTACTGCATTTCGGACTCTTTTGTTGACCACAATGGGCTACTCCATTTCTTCTAAGGGATTCCTGCCCACAGTAGTAGATATAATGGTCATCTGAGTTAAATTCAC
>NW_011491838.1:1855-2305 GCF_000754665.1 Bison bison bison | reverse complement strand
AACCCAGGTCTCCCACATTGCAGGTGGATTCTTTAGCAGCTGAGCCACAAAGGAAGCCCATAATAGCACTCTCTGAATGGACGAATTAGTCCTAAGACTTGCATTTGGGAGCTGAGCATGGCTGGTACTTCCCAATATTTTTATGCAACTGTGTTGTATACCTGTGGTTCATCTTCCAATATGGATGTAAGCCCCTTCAGAACATGGACAGTAGTGTCAATTTCTTTAGAATTCCCCTCTGTCTCTAGCATGTAGTAAATATATCCCCAGACTTTCCTGAATGGACAACAATAAACCCAAGCAGAAAACAAAATCAAGGGCTTCCTTGTGATAGAATGAATAGAGATTGGTTCAGCCAATATTCATTGAGCCCTAGCATTATGCCAGGCCCTGTGCTGGAGATTGGGGATGATATACTGGTTCCCATCCTCAAAGGGCTCTTGGTCTAGC
>NW_011491838.1:0-1755 GCF_000754665.1 Bison bison bison | reverse complement strand
CTTTTAATTTCATGGCTGCAATCACCATCCGCTCATCAATTATTCTCAACTATGGTGAAAAACTAGAGAATAATAAGAAAATAGTAGAAGTCTGGAATATCCCAGAGGGATAATGCAATTCTGGAATAAATCATCACCTTTATACCACTTTCAGTTTTTTACTGTGTTGCCCGAAATCATGCATCTTCTTCAAAAATGTATCAAGAAGTCTGAAAACACATCTTTGTGGGTTTTTAAAGGCTTTCATGAAACACAGTTGAAAATTCAGAAGTTTTACTTTTCTTCTAAGAGAAGAAAATTGACAGAGGATGATGTTTCCCAATTATTAGATAAGTCAGAAGATGAATCCAAAGAGACAGCAGCACTCCAGACTAATGGTGATGGCAGAATTGATCACATTAGTGAAATCTCAGACTGTGAGTCTACAGATGTCAATATCCTGGATGTCTTAGATACAGTTTTTCAAACTCAAGCATCTTTGAGGTAGCAGTGTATTTCCAAGGACAAAAAGGAAACATGATATTCCCATCCAGCTACTCATTCAGTAGGAAGGACTTCATCAGGCAATATTTTGTTATATGAATGTGGACTACCCTGTTTTGCTAAAAGGACATATGACATTATTCTTTTATAATATTTCTGCATGGAAAGTTACTTGATATAATTCATAAGTGGAGACATGCTGAAAGCAATGCATATTCAAAGGTAAATGGATGGAAAAAGATGATATGGAAATGAAAAATAAAACATCATTGAATCAGTCATTCTAATCAGTATTTAGGATTCTAAAAATGAAAATGTTTTGCTATTGTGGAGTAAAGGTGGCCATCCTCTCTTCAGCAAAATTATGAGCCATCAAGTTTTCAAAAGTATAACATTTTGACATTTTACATGTATGAAGAAGAACCAGAAGCAATGACAAAGCAGAAGTTCTTAGAGAGATGTTTGAAATCTGGAATCAGTATTTACAAGATGATATGTTCCAGGTTTGTACATGACAGTTGTTGAGCAACATTAAAAGTATGTTGCCCATTTGGGGTTGATAGACCTTTAAAATCTGGAAAATATGGAACAAAAAATTGATTAATTTGCTTAAATTCCTATTAAGCTTGCTAATAAAATTGTTTTTCATTACCCCTTTATCCTTACTTCTATTAATTATTTGTAAGATGACTTAAAATATAAAAGTATAAAAAAGTGTGTTGGATCTAGATGGTAAGTGGTTATAACTTTTTCCTGGTACATTGAGGGTTAAGTAGGAGAAACTAACCTGATTTAACTACCATCTAACCAGCGATGGTAGTTATATCAGGTTAGTTAAACCAGAGTTAGTTCAATCAGGGGTCTCCAACCTCTGGGTTCTAGTGCCTGATGATCTGAGGTGGAGCTGATGCAATAATTACAGAAATAAAGTGCACTTGAATCATCCCCAAACCATCCCTCTGCCCGAGTCTGTGAAAAATTGTCTTTCACAAAACTGGTTCCTGGTGCCGACAAGGTTGGGGACTGCTGAATTAAATGACACACATGGGGTTTAACTCAGATGCACCAATTTCCTCTTTCTGTGTTATATCTTTGAATAATCCTGAATTGCTTACAGTCCTGAGAACTGGGCAGCCATAATAAAAGAAAGTGAAAGTCGCTCAGTTGTGTCCAACTCTTTGTGACCCCATGGACCGAACAGTCCATAGAATTCTCCAGGCCAGAATACTGGAGTGCGTAGCCATTCCCTTCTCCAGGGGATCTTCCCAACCC
>NW_011491837.1:14286-14711 GCF_000754665.1 Bison bison bison | reverse complement strand
ACTGAGCACACGTGGTGCATATACACTGTGATCCCTTCAAGGGCAGCAGGACCACACTCTAAATCGTTTTCTTTAGAACTTCTGTTGAGGAACATGAGAGTCAAATCTTCCTAGATATCTCCACCCCTCTGGTCCTTGGGACATGCACTGATATTCACAGAAGAAGTAGCTGCCATTAGAGGATGGAATTTAAAGTTCAATAGTTTATCTAAAAGAATATCAGATCAGGAGATTTAAGAACTCCAGATCTTTTCATCTGAGTAAGTGCCCCACAAAGCTTGTGGGGACCTCAATAGAAGACTAGTAGAGAAAGATATGTAGCTGGCATTAGACAAGACTGTGAGAGGGGAAGACAACCTGGTTTGGCCCTAGAAGGGTCAAGGGGATGGAGTAACGAGCCATTCCAAACTAATAGTGCCCAAGGA
>NW_011491837.1:13784-14186 GCF_000754665.1 Bison bison bison | reverse complement strand
AGTGCCCAAGGCAGGGTGGCAAATTCAGGGAAATAAGCACTTGTTAATTTGGGATTGGGGTCCACACTAATGGCCTCATTTTGACTGTGTCTGACTCTATGCGATTCCATGGACTATAGCCCGCCAGGCTCCTCTGTCCTTGGAATTCTCCAGGCCAGAATACTGGAGTGGGGTAGCTGTTCCCTCCTCCAGGGGATCTTTCCAATCAGGGATCGAACCCGGGTTTTTTACATTACAAGCAGATTCTACCCATCTGAGCCACCAGGGAAGCACTTAATTACCTACTTAAAGGTAATTTCTTTAATAATAAGCATTTGTTCCAGATGATTTCCCTGGCAGTCCAGTCGTGAGGACTCCACGCTTCCACTGCTGGGGTCACAGGTTCGATCTCTGCTCAGGGAA
>NW_011491837.1:12994-13340 GCF_000754665.1 Bison bison bison | reverse complement strand
CTGATGAGTACTGGGGAAGGCAGAGCCTCTCTAGCAGCAGCAATAGTTGGAGTTCAATGTTGAGAGCATTAAGGGGCCAGGCTGCAGTGTCTAGTACCCATGGAAGATGACTGTAGGAATGTCCTGGGCTGGCTAGCTCTCCCCCAGGGATTCTGTGAGCTACCAAGAACCTATAAATAAGTACTGAATACATTTTCTCCCTTAAATCAGAGGTGGTTTCTGTGGCTTATAATTAAGACCGGTGACCACTACGATTCAGGTCTACATCTATATCCTGAGAGTAAATCAACCACAAGTGTTTCTAGGTGTCAGGGACATTCAAAGTTGGATCGGTGATGGCCTCAGT
>NW_011491837.1:11531-12586 GCF_000754665.1 Bison bison bison | reverse complement strand
TTCTCTTTTCTCTTTCCTACTTCCTTTGGTCCTTGTTTGTATTACTACTCATCCTTAGCCCAATGCTTTGGCTAGGTCACTAGACTCCACAGACATTGTTCAGCCCTAGGGCCCTTGGGAGTAAGGAAGCTGTGAGCCCTGCTCAATCTGGGCTGTCTTGGGAGTGAAAGTTGCCTTAGAATGCATCCCCTTCCGCCCCATCTCAGCCCTGCTTGGACTCAGACATGAAGACTAGTAAATAAGGATAATACAACATTATTTCTGTGTAAACTTTGATTCTCTATTACTTTGGAACCAAACATTAGCCTGAGACAGCATGGCAGCTCTAGAATCTGTATAAAGGAAGAATATCTGGCTTCCCTGGTGGCTCAGACAGTAGAGTCTGCCTGCAATGCAGGAGATGCAGGTTTGATCCCTGGGTTGGGAAGATTCCCCTAGAGAAGGGATGGCAGCCCACTCCAGTATTTTTGCCTGGGAAATCCCATGAACAGAGGAACCTGGTGGGCTACAGTCCCTGGGGTCGCATAGAGTTGGACACAACTGAATGATTAACACACATTAAGGCCACAAAAAGTGGGAGATGGTGACGTGGGCCAAGACAGAGGGGCACTCTGTGTGGCCCTAAGTTTGCTAAGTTTCTTCAGTTGTGTCGACTCTGTTCGACCCCATAAACTGTAGCCTGCCAGGCTCCTCTGTCCATCGAATTCTCCAGTCAAGAATACTGGAGTGGGTTGCCACGCCCTCCTCCAGGAGACCCTCTCGACCCAGGGATCGAACTCCTATCTCTTATGTCTCCTGCATTTGGCATGTGGGTTCTTTACCACTGAGCCACCAGGGAAGCCCTTTTAATACTTTACCGAATATTTAAAAATATAGGTTGTCCTTATGAAAGAAGGCTTTTCATATTTTTATTTGAGAGTAACTTTGAGAGACAGATGGATTTAAGGGGGTCTATATGGCTCTCTCAAGCTACTCATTGGTGGCCCCACTGCTGGACAGGAGGCACCTATGGCCCCCAACCTTATGTCAGAGGGCAGTTATTCAGCCCCAAGTTC
>NW_011491837.1:9604-10254 GCF_000754665.1 Bison bison bison | reverse complement strand
GGGTGGGGGGTAGAGATGACTACAAGCCAGATGTATTGGGTTGGTCAAAAAGTTCATTGCGGTTTGTGCA
The DNA here is from genome assembly GCF_000754665.1 of Bison bison bison. Classification (NCBI taxonomy): domain Eukaryota; kingdom Metazoa; phylum Chordata; class Mammalia; order Artiodactyla; family Bovidae; genus Bison; species Bison bison. The sequence goes on along the minus strand of NW_011491837.1, from coordinate 10,184 downwards.
GACATACCTGAACAAACTTTTTGGCCAGCCCAATACTTGCCTGTAAAGTGATGTGTGGGCAAGAAAACACAGGAAGATCAGGATGGTAGGTACCAAAAAAACCAAGAAACAACAACAACAAAAGACCTAGCCTTGGGAACTTGAGAGTTTTCCAAGGTTAAAAGGGCTAAGCTGCCCAGTAGACACGTTCCCTGCAGCCCTCATTCTCCCCATTCCACGATCTATGACAACAACTGGAAATTTCCATTTATACTTGCTCGTGTCAGGTAGAAAATTGATGATTAATACAGAGACTGCTGGAAGTGAATACCCACCATTAGTGGCTTTGCTCTCAGCGACACCTCTGCAAACCAGATCAACCCACTGTCATTTAATGTGGGGGAACTGCAGAGCCTTACATAAGGCAGCTATTTTATTTTTGCACCTGAGGATGAGAACGGGGTTTAGCTTAGAGAAATTTGTTTCCAGTCTGGTCAGACGATGAAGGAGAGAGAGAGATACATTCTATTTCCTCAGCATCCCGTGGGAGGAATGTCTGTCACCTGATCAACCAGAGGGGCCGGGGTCTCACCTACCATGT
>NW_011491837.1:6862-9504 GCF_000754665.1 Bison bison bison | reverse complement strand
GGGATAACAGCCAGCATCACAGCACTCATGTGTTGGCTCCAATACTAAAGTCCAGGGCCATTTCCAAGTTGCTGAGTGACCTTCAGTCTTCTATGAGTCACAGCTGCAGCTGAGTCATAGGCAGGAGAGAGACTGTGCTTTCTGATGATAAGCCTTGTCCTTATCCCCTCCCTATATTCTTCCTCGTTACCCGAGGAAGGGGCTGTGTCTTCTATTATCATTATGACAAATGTCATGATGGCTTTGGAGTCACAGAGACCTGTCATTTACCACATATAGAAGACTTCCTCTGTCTGAGGCTTAATTTCCCGAGGATGATTGTGAAGTTTAAATGAGATCAATCATCCAAAGAAATGTTCAGAGTCCTTGTCACACATAAGTACCGAATGAGTGTGAGTCATTATTAAGTCATTCCCCCAAATTATTTTGGAAATATTTTTGGAAATTCCTCTATTATGAACTTGCTTACTGAGAATCCTTTCCTCAGAACCTCATCACCCTGGAGGAAGAGGTAGGGATACAATCTAACTTCTCACTCCTGAAAGTGAAGGACCGACCCTAAACATGTGTTGACCACAGCAAAAGACACATACCCCACAAAACTGTGCATGAAACAACATATGGGCTTGTCTTTGTGCCTTCCTTGTACATGATAAGGAGTCAATTATGCATTAACTACCTTCCACTTCTTAGATTTTTGTGAGGGGAGTGGTGCCCCAGATTTCCCCACATTTATGCTGATGGAATGGTTTGTCCAGTTCATATGGAAACATGATGCTGTTCCTCACTGTCAGTAAAACTTGTCCTTTGGCCACCTGGGTGCCCCCTGGGTTCTATGGATACTTGACATCCCTTGTAGGTGTCCCTTGGATGCCCTGACAACACACTCAACCAATGGAACTGACCAGCACTCAGATTGAAAGTGTCAATATTTTGCTAGTTTCTTTCTCTGGAAACAGCACATTCATCGAGATATTTCCTTCTAAACTTCTTTATCTTTTTGTTGTTTTTTCTTTATGTTTTGCCCCCAGAGAAAAGGAAGTCTACAAGTGAGCTTCTATCAAATGTTGCTTAGTCTTTTCTACAACAGGTGCAGAAACACAATTTCAGGACTGGGTGTGCTTTTAATATCCCCTCACCAAAAAAATACAGTAGGGACCAATTTCCCACATAGCCTTTCAATCCCAGATGACAACCATGAGAAATCTACATGCTTCCAGACTCTGGAGAGAGTTTTTTTTTTTTTTCCAGGAACAAATTTGCAGTAATGATTTTTTTGAATCTACTAATTTACACCTGTTAGTTCTACTTACTTTGGGGCTAGTAGGAGACAGAGAGAGTGGACTTTTTGTCATAGGGGAGTTATAGAATTATCGTGAAATGATATTTACAATTGGACAGGCCCTTAGAAATCATCTAGTCCAATGTCTTTATTTTTCACAAGTGAACCAACTAAGGTCCAGAGAGATTTTTGTCATTTTCCCAAGGCCATTACAGCAATTTAATAGCAGAATCAGAACTAGAATCCAGGACTCTTGCCATCCAGTTCAGTGCTCTTTCTGGAACAGCATGTACTTTCCACTGTAATGGCATTTGTTTTACCTTAGACAATAACAGCTAATACTTTTTGACCATTTCTTATGTGCCAGGAATTATGCTAAGTACTTGAGTACATTATTGTATTCAATCCACAAAACAACACTAAGAGGTCGGGATTTATATTTTCCTAACTTTATAAGACAAAGAGATGGAAGCTTTGAAATGTGAAGTAATTGAGCCAAGGTTACACATCATACCATAAAACTCTTAATATTTAATTTACTAAACTAACTAATCTAATCCAAGAAGAAAAGTACTCAGACTACAGGGGATATTTACATTGACTATACTCTACAAGGCAGAATGTCAGAAGTTATTTGTACATTTGTTTGGTTGTATCCTGAGTCTGTAATTTTCTGCATTAATACTTACAAAACTATTTCTAGGAGGTTCTTCTCCCTTCTGAATGCTCTCACTGATATTCACCACTATGATGAGCCTTTGCAAATGTGCACACGTTGGAATGAAAAGGGGAAGGTAAAATGGAAGAATTAAAATATTGATTGAATTGGTATGCTGAAATGTTTGCAAAGAATACATCCATTTATTCCATTTGTTTTTTCCAGTTATTCATAAATCTCACATTGAATTTTGTTAGAATAAAGCCAAGTGAATAAGTCACTTGAGGTAATGGATCTATCCTCTCTGTTTGTACCTATCAGGCTTTCCCCCCACAAAATATCTTCATACACACATCCTACCCTCCTCCTCTGCAACTGAGCACTAGGTACCCTCTGTATCACCCAGATAAACCATAAAGAACACTTTGAAGCAACTCATTTAATCTCTTATATGAGCAAAAGTCCGCAAGGGAAACCATGCTGGAATGTACAGTCTATGAGGCCCTGTTTTACTATTTATTGAATACCTCCTTCAGTTTCCATTCAAATCACCATGACACTGTCCAGACATTCTATTGTTTCTTGGAAGTAGAGTTTGAGCTAGTGGATGGAGTTGGTAATCTGTAGAGTTGGACTTTAGTCTCAGTTATCCTTTCAGAGGCCTTCCCAGGTGGTGCTAGTGGTGAAGAATCTGCCTGCCTA
>NW_011491837.1:4618-5612 GCF_000754665.1 Bison bison bison | reverse complement strand
ACCCACTCCAGTATTCTTGCCTGGGAAATCCCATGGACAGAGGAGCCTGGCAGTCTACAATCTATGGGGTCACAAAAGAGTTGGACAAGACTAGTGACTAAACAACAGCAAATCTGTATTATACATTAATTAGAATGGCACTCCACTCCAGTACTCTTGCCTGGGAAATCCTATGGACGGAGGACCCTGGTAGGCTACAGTCCATGGGGTCGCGAGGAGTCAGACACAACTGAACGACTTCACTTTCACTTTTCACTTTCATGCATTGAAAAAGGAAATGGCAACCCACTCCAGTGTTCTTGCCTGGAGAATCCCAGGGACGGGGGAGCCTGGTGGGCTGCCATCTATGGGGTCGCACAGAGTCAGACACGACTGAAGCGACTTAGCAGCAGCAGCAGATCCTCACTGAGGACACTGGAAGACCTGCTCACCAGGAAATAAAAAAGCAAAGTAATTCTTTGGGAGATAACACTTCCTGTAAGGGGTCACGATGACCCACTACCCACCCACTGGACAGGTTACACTGTCAAGATGCTACTTTGAGGTAAAACCTTTTGATGCATTATCCTTTGTCCCCCAAAGTTATATAACTGTGCTTTGACCTCAGACCTTTCTGAAAGACTGTCTCCTGGGTTATAATCCTCGGGTTGGCTTGGATAAAATTTTCCATTTCTTTATTAGATTGACTATTGATTAATTTTTTCCAGTGACAGTTATATTCATCTGTTTTTTATATTTTAGATTCCACATATAAGCGCTAACATAGAGTATTGTCTTTCTCTGTCCAACTTATGTCACTTTACATAATGAGATTATTATCTGTAAAAAGATTAAGTAAAAATTTAGCTATTTTTTCCAGATATTTTTTTAATAGTTAGATTAAAGAAAAAAATTTGACAATGTATTATGTAAGCATGTTTTTTCAACATAGAGTAGGCACATAAAATAAAACTAAAATATTTCTATGCAGGAACACCTTGCCAATAAACAATTA
>NW_011491837.1:2225-3544 GCF_000754665.1 Bison bison bison | reverse complement strand
TCTCATGATGTACTCTGCATAGAAGTTAAATAAAAAGGGTGACAATATACAGCTTTGATGTACTCCTTTCCTAATTTTGAACCAGTCTGTGTTCCATGTCTGATTCTAACTGTTGCTTCTCAACCTGCATACAAGGTTTCTTAGGAGGCAGGTAAGGTGGTCTGGTATTCCCATAATGAAGACATTTTGCTAAGTGAGATAAGCTAGTCACAGAAAGACAAATACTGCATGATTCCACTTATATGAAGTATCTAAAAAAGTCAAGTTCATACAATCAAACCGTGGAATGATGGCTCCCAGGGGTTTAGAGGAGGGGAACATGAGAAATTACTAATTAATTGGCATAAAGTTTCAGTTAAACAAGTCGAATAAGTTCTAGAGATCTGTTGTATAAGATTTCACCTGTAGTCAACGGTAACATATTACACATTTAAACATTTTCTAAGGTAAATCTCATGTTTAGTGTTCTCACAACAATAAAATAAAATTGCTTTAAAATTTTTAAAAATTTGAAAAAAATCATGTTAATAGCCATGCTGGAAAGAAGTTTTCACTTTTAGTTCATTATGGACATCTTACTATTATACTAAAGAAAATTATACTGTGATCAGAAACTGGGCATATAAAATAACTACACTATATGGAATCCTGTGTGTAATATATTTAAAAAATTGAAACCACAGAGACATGCATGGGAACAAAGTATACAAATTGTTCTCTATAAAAATAAGTATATGACCAAAATACATGACACCTACCAGAATAACTAAAAAATATATAGTGACAGTGAAGGTGAAAGTGAATTCCATCACTTGTGACAGGTGTGGGTTTGCAGATGCCACTGATGTAGGAATTCTCCTTGGCAACTCTTCCAATCAGAAGTTGCAAGCCTTTGCACACTTGTGATCTTGTGGTTTTTTCTAATCTAAGAAAATTCATATTTGATGAAATGTGCAGATAGCTGCTTGGCGACATTTCTCAAGAGAACTAGGATTACAGTAAACAGTGAACATTTTAACATTGTTTTTGTGAGATCCTTGGTTGGCTACAGTGGTCTTAAAGGAGCACTGCATTATCCCCCTAAATTTAATTAATTATCCCAATTCATTTTATACTAAAGTCAATCAAAGCATGAAATGCTCCCCTCTACCAAAAAAAAGCCCTTTGCTCTAAAGCATATTTACCCTCTCTTCTTTCTCTACAAAGCCATCCTAGACTCACTTGACACATGGTGAGCTTCCTGTGAGAATTCCCTCATGCTATTTAGTGGGGCAAGTTCAGGTAGTCTTTACAAAGAACCATGTAATTAGCACACTCTT
>NW_011491837.1:0-888 GCF_000754665.1 Bison bison bison | reverse complement strand
CTACAGGAGACCCAGGTTTGATTCCTGGGTCAGGAAGATCCCCTGGAGAAGGAAATGGCAACTCACTTCAGTATTCTTGCCTGGAGAATTCCATGGACAGAGGGACCTTGCAGGCTACAGTCCATGGGGTCATAAGAGTCAGATATGATTTAGGGACTTAACCACCACTAGCCAAAGACTCCCAGGAACACACATACAAAGTGGGTTTGTCACTTAGTGAGAATCTACACCACGGAGAACTGTGAGGCATCTCAAGAAAAAAAGGGCGCCGAACAAACTTATTCTAGGCTTTGAGCTTTGGTTGAGTGACTTGGGGGAGGGTCAAAGGAATCTGTGGTTCAGTCTGGGTTGGGTGCCATCAGAAAACAGAGCTGTCCTGTGATTGAGTATCTTAGTCAATTTTATCAAGGGTGGGGGACAGACTAGAATGAGACTAATTGATAAAGAAGCAGTGGTCACTCATATTAGTCAGGAAGGAGAAATATTCAGTCATTTCTGTGGTTTGGACAATGTTCGTATTTTGTCTGGGTTCAGACATTATGGAGTAGTCTTGATTTGTCTTGATCCATCATAGTTGCAGAGTTGCCTGATCTGATACTGATAATTTGGGGGGCTCGACAGAACACCAAGCTTTAGTTTGGTGTTGCTACTAGTGCCAGGCCAGCACCTACCAACACCAAGGCCAACTGATAGTACTAGGCTAGCTCTTGGACGTTAGGAGATGTTTCTCTTTTTAGTTTGGTGTTTTACCAATAGGCCATGTGAAAGGGGGCTTCCTTAAATGCATTTCAAAGAGGTCTGACCTCCCCCTCCACCCTACAGACATTTCTGTCTCTAAACCCATGTTCTTTTGCCCCGACTGCATTGCTCTAGCTCCATCTACTCACC
>NW_011491836.1:10036-10885 GCF_000754665.1 Bison bison bison | reverse complement strand
AGCAAAGGCCCAGGAGGCAGCTAAACAAATGCGTCTGAAAAGAGAACAGATCATGCTACAGATGGAGCAGGAGCGACTGGAGAGGAAGAAGGTGAGGGCTAAGGGATTAGGCATACTTAGGATGAGGCAGGGACAGGAAGGGAGTCTGGTTATATTCTGCAGTTGTTGAGTACAATGCTCTTAGAATTGTTATTTAGGTTGAGTTCATTGATCATACTATTCAAATCTTCTGTATCTTTATGAGTTTTCTGTCATCTTCTTTTATTTACTGAGAGATGGGTACTGAAAATGTCATCTGTGATTATGGATTTGTGCATTACTCCTTCCAGTTCTACACATTTTTGTTTTCATATATTTTGAAGCTCTACTGTTAGGTGAATTTATATTTCAAGTTATTAAGTTTTCCTGTTGAATTGACCCTTATATCATTATGAAATATTCCTTCTTTATGTCTAGTAATACTTTTTGTCTTAAATTCTACTTTGTCAGTCTTTTTATGATTAGCACCTGCATGATGAATTTTTTTACTTTAAACCTACTTGTGTTCTTATAAATGTTTCCCTTATAAACAGCACTGGAGAAGGCAATGACAACCAATTGCAGTATTCTTGCCTGGAAAATTCCATGGATGGAAGAGCCTGGTGGGCTACAGTCCTTGGGGTCGCAGAGTTGAACATGACTGGGCACGCACACCTATAAACAGCATAGAGTCAGGATTTGTTATTTAAATCAAGTTTGACAGTTTCTGTTTTTTAATTGGTATGTTTAGACCATTTACATTTAATGTAATTATGGGTGAAGTTGGTGTCCAGTTTGTGGTCTCCTCTTCTGCTCTTCAGCTAGGGTTTC
>NW_011491836.1:9437-9936 GCF_000754665.1 Bison bison bison | reverse complement strand
ATCTACTGGAGCTTGAGCAAACTCGTCCATTGAGTTGGTGATGCCATCTAACCATCTCATCCTCTGTCATGCCCTTCTCCTCCTGCCTTCAGTCTTTCCTAGCATCAGGGTCTTTTCTAATGAGTCGGCTCTTCTCATCAGGTGGCCAAGATACTGGAGCTTCAGGACTGATTTCCTTTAGGATTGACTGGTTGGATCTCCTTGTAGTTCAAGGGACTCTCAAGAGTCTTCTCCAACACTGCAGTTCAAAAGCATCAATTCTTTGGTGCTCAGCCTTGTTTATATGGTCCAATTCTCACATCCATACATGACTACTGGAAAAACTATAGCTTTGACTATATGGACCTTTAAACAAAGTTATGTCTCTGCTTTTTAATACACTGTCTAAGTTTGTCATAGTTTTCCTTCCAAGGAGCAAGTATCTCTTAATTTCATGGCTGCAGTCACTGTCCACAGTGATTTTGGTGCCCAAGAAAATAAAGTCTGTCACTGTTTCCAT
>NW_011491836.1:5901-6242 GCF_000754665.1 Bison bison bison | reverse complement strand
AACAAAATAGGTGAGTGTGAGATCTGATTCTCGGGTTCTTCGTTTCAGAAAGTGAGGGCTCATGGTGTTTCCTGTAGGGAACTAGCACCTATCGGTCTGAAGAGCATTATCACTGCACAAAGCCCATGTACTTTTCCCCATCACCATCTCTACAGGTCCACTTGAAAACCAGTAGGTCCCTCAGTTACTCTAATAACCCCAGCACCAGAGCCGGGCCATCTGCTGGCTAGGCTGCTTTCCAGAGGGCTTAATTGCTGGTCACGTTCTGTTAAGAACTGACTCTCTTGTTCTACAGCAGTTTCTCCTGCCTTCGGGACTTCTGGATAGTCCAGCTCTTTTCT
>NW_011491836.1:4447-5762 GCF_000754665.1 Bison bison bison | reverse complement strand
TATCTGAGGTTGTTGTATTTTTTCCCAGCAATCTTGATTCCAACTTGTGATTTATCTAGCCCAGCATTTCACATTATGTACTCTGCATATAAGTTAAATAAGCAGGGTGACAGTATACGGCCTTGTCCTACTGCTTTCCCAATTTTCAACCAATCTGTTGTTCCATGTCGGGTTCTAACTGTTGCTTCTTGACCTCCATACAGGTTACTCAGGAGACAGGTGAAGTGGTCTGATATTCCCATCTCTTTAAGAATTTTCCACAGTTGGTTGTGATCCACACAGTCAAAGGCTTTAGCATAGTCAGTGAAGCAGAAGTAGATGTTGTTCTGGCACTCCCTTGCCTTTTCCATGATCGAATGAATGTTGGCATTTTGATCTTTGGTTCCTCTGCCTCTTCAAAACCCAGCTTGTACATCTGGAAGTTCTCAGTTCACCTACTGCTAAAGCCTAATTTGAAGGATTTTGAGCATAATCTTCCGAGCATGTGAAACAAGTGCAACTGTATAGTAGTTTGACCATTCTTTAGCATTGCCCTTCTTTGAGGAATGAAAACTCCCCTTTTCCAGTCTTGTGGCCACTGCTGAGTTTTCCAAATTTGCTGACATATTGAGTGCAGCACTTTAACAGCATCATCTTTTAGGATTTGAAATAGCTCATTGAAATTACGTCACCTCCATTAGCTTTGTTCATAGTAATGTTTCCTAAGGCCCACCTGACTTTACACTCCAGGATGTCTGGCTCTAGATGAGTGACTGTACTGTCGTGGTTATCTGGGTCATTAAGACCTTTCTTATGTAGTCTGTCTATTCTTCTGTCTATTCTTGCCACTTCTGAATCTCTTCTGCTTCTGTTAGGTCCTTACTGTTTTTGCCTTTTATCATGCACATCCTTGCATGAAATGTTCCCTTTATATCTCCAGTTTTCTTAAAGATATCTCTAGTTTCTCCCATTCTGTTGTTTTCCTCTCCTTCTTTGTATTGCTCATTTAAGAAGACCTTCTTATGTCTCCTTGCTATTCCCTGAAACTCTGCATTCATTTAGGTGTATCTTTCCTTTTCTCCCTTGCCTTTCCTTCTCTTCTTTCCTCAGCTATTTGTAAAGCCTCCTCAGACAACCAGTTGACCTTTCTTGTATTACTTTTTGGGGGGGATGGTTTTGGTCACCACCTCCTGTACAACATTATGAACCTCTATCCATAGTTCTTCAGGCACTCTGTCTACCAGATCTAATCCTTTGAATCTATTCGTCACCTCCACTGTGTAATCATAAGGGATTTGACTTAGGTCAAATACCTAAATGGCCTAGTGGTTTCCCC
>NW_011491836.1:0-1359 GCF_000754665.1 Bison bison bison | reverse complement strand
CGGAAGTGGTGCTAGTTCAGCTGCTTCGCTTTAACTATGTTCAGTGTGAGGGAGACAGATCATCTGAGCTTCTGCAGTTCAGCTAGTTTTTCTAGATTCTTCTCCGGGCTCTTATGGAGGAGGAAAAAAAAAAAAAAAACAACAGACAAACCTGACAGCAGCCCTACTCTGGCTGTTCAGAGAGACTCCTGGTGAGGGGACTTCACATCCCAGCCCGCTGCTCATCCGAGCTAGGCCCTATGGTTGACACACAGTGGAACTTCTCTAAACTGTCATGGCATCTTCGCGTGTGTCATTTATCGTATACAAATGTATTACAGTGAGCATATAATGAGGCCCAAGGTCTAGTGGATGTCCAGTCTTCCACCATCTTGGGCCTAATCAGTTCTAACTAGTTTTTGTCGTATCCTCAAGGGTTATGTCATTCTTTTAAAGGTTGTGCGCTGCCCCTGCTCTCCTGTCTCAAATCCACTTCCCTGTTCTCATTCATGGGGGCCTCATTTCTGTCAGTGTCTCAGACTTGAATTAACCTGTATCTTTTATAATGTGTTACACACAAACTCTGGCTCTAAATCCATCTTCTGTAGGAAAGAAGAGTAGTATAACAAAATATGACAAGTAGAATTAATAGTTGTGTCTGTCTCTCTATCTCTCCATCTCTCTCTCCTTCCCTCTCTCCCTCCGCCCTCCAGTCCTGTTTCAAAAGAAGAGCTTATCTCTATCCCAGAATTTTCACCAGTGAGTGAAATGATTCCTGGGGTATCTCTGGACCAAAATGGAACTGGTAATGCCCGAGCACTTCAAGATCTCTTAGATTTCACTGGGCCCCCCATTTTCCCCAAGAGATCCAGTGAAAATCTCAGCCTGGATGACTGTAACAAAAACCTGATCGAAGGATTTAACAGTCCTGGTCAAGAAAATACTCTGAACACCTTCTGTTGACAAATACAACATCTCTTTAATTAAAGGTACGGTCTTTTGATGACAGTCTAAATCTGTAACTCTTCAACCTAGGTTTGTGAAGATAAGATAAACATCACTCAGCCTCCTGGATGGTCAATTTTATTTAAAAAGCACAAATATAAATGTGAATTCATGGTATATACTGCAGCACACACAAGAATTGAGACAGACTTCAAATGAATCCTTTAGACAAGAGCCTTCAGCGCCACACCCCTTGTGCTCACCCCTGCTGTTTGGGGCAGTGTGTGTAGAAGCACTGGCTAAAAGTTTGACCAGCCATCTGTCTCAAGTAGCAACTTTTTAGAGACAAGAGAATTCGCCCCCCCCCCCCGCTAGTTTTAGTCAGTGATATCCTACATTCTATCTAGAATCACTCATATACATTGGTGAGTTGTT
>NW_011491835.1:10422-11307 GCF_000754665.1 Bison bison bison | reverse complement strand
AGGTTTTTTATGCTCTCATAGTGCTGAGGCTTACTTCTATCTCAGAACTCATTATCCTCCATCATATTTGTCTGTCTTTTCTACTGGGTGATAAACTTCTTGAGGTCAGGAATTATATATCTTAGTTCTAGGCAGTGTACTCAATAAACATTAGACTGGATTAAACTAGCCTTATCTGAAATAAACAGAAAATTCTATGCTTTCTGGAATGGAGCACTGGATTATTATTACTGGTTATAGGATTATTATACTTATAACCAAAATGTGGAAGACAGACAAGTAGCAAGTTTGAAAAGACAGGAAAAGATAGCGTACCTGGGTACAATATAAGCTTCATTTTAAACTAGTTAAAGTGAGGTACCTGTAAAAGATATCCAGTAAGAGGTTAATAATATGTATTAGCATTGAGACCAGCACCTAGTAGAGAGGTAGAGATGCGGGGAAGGGGGAGATAAGATACTGTATTATTCTGATTGCTTTAGAATCAGCAAAAGTGTCTTTTAGAATAATTACTAATTTTTTTCTTGAATGTTAAACCATACAGAAAGATAGAGAAACAATTAGGACATCATATCCTTCAAATGATGGAGGTAAGAAAATGAACAATATTTATAATTGCTCTGATATCTTTTGTTTAAATAATTCATTTTGTCATGAAGTCTTCCAAGCTATGCTTTTTTCCCTGATTATAAAATCCATGATTAATTTGATAAAGGAAGATAGAAGGATTATTCATGGTTGTAAATATAAGCATCACATTTTTAAGTGATTGCTGGGAGAATAGGCCTTCTGGAATCGACAAGGTGTGAGGAAGTTAGAGTCTCTGCTGTGACTGCCTCTGTAAGTTCCTGACAATGCAGCCATTAGAGAGTCCCAGTGAAGAGA
>NW_011491835.1:9307-9689 GCF_000754665.1 Bison bison bison | reverse complement strand
TTTCATGAATCATTTCTCTTCTCATGCTGATGGGTTGTACAGAAATAACCATACGGCCTCACCCTCTCCCCTTTGTGGTCAGTGATCACTCAGCCGATGGTGGGAAATTGACAACAAACATTTAGGGTACAGCCTCTGGTCACAACATCTGTCATCTCTGTGGGTCACCAATTGGTCATTCATTTTCAGACTCAAACCCACATCCTTGCCTCCATTAGCACTGTATTAAATGACTCAACTGTTCTAAAAAGTTAACACATTTTCCTATATCCTATGTTAAATGCATAGTAAGTGACAGACTCAATTATATGTAACTCTTCAAATGTAACATGTTAGCCACAATATGCTTTTCTATATAAACAAATATTTATGAAACACCTGC
>NW_011491835.1:3861-6690 GCF_000754665.1 Bison bison bison | reverse complement strand
AAGTGAAAAGGATGAGATCTGGCTACTGATTGAATATGGGAGAAGAATGAATTGAAGACAGTGCCCATATTTCTAGTACAGGCAACTTAATGGATTGTGGTGCCATTCAATAGATAGGCAATACAGAAAGATGAACAAGTTTGGAAGACAAATATTTAGTTCAACTTTGAATATATTGAGTTTGAGGTGCCTGAGGGCATCCAAGTGGGACATCTAAGTGGAGCAGTCAAGGGGGCAGTTATAGATATTGGTCTGGGATGCATGGGAGAAGAAACAAAAGGAATGCCTTATAAAATAATAAAAGCCATTCCCATAGGTTTGATATAAATGTTCTTTTTAAGGAAGGTTATACTTTCTCCTCTTTATTCCATCTTTGATCTAAGAATTATCCTTAAGTATGTTTCTTAATTATCAAGAAATTCATATTCTTAGTCACATTTTTAAAGTTAGATTCAGAGAATGTAGCCTGTAAATATTCGACACATTGAAGTTGTTGACATTTTCTTTGTGCTCAAATATGTGATTGATATTTTGAAAGTGTTCCATAGACATACAAAAAATATATATTCTCTATTTAAAGGCTGAAAGGCTCTAAATGAATTTTAAATTCTACTTATTGATTATATTATTCAACTGTTATATGTCTTTTCTAATTTTTTGGTCTACTATTTGCTGAATAACAGATCACCCTAAAACCTGGCAGCTTAAAAAAAAACATCATCTCACAGTTTCTGTGGTTAGGAATACAGAAACAACTTAGCTGGATGGTTCTGATTCAGGGGCTCTCATGAGGTTACAGTCAAGATGTCATCCAGAGCTGCTTCAGTCATCCAAAATCTTAATTGGGACTGAAGAAGTCACTTCCAAGGTGGCTTACTCACATGGCTGTTTGGCAGAAGGTCTCAGTTCCTCACCATGTGGGCATCTGCATACATCTCTGAGTATCCTCATGATATGGCATCTGGCTTCTCCCAGAGTGGGTGGTCCAAGAGAGAGGGGCAGAAGCCACACTATATTTTATAGCCTAGTCTCAGCACACTCTCACTTCCACTCTATTCATTGGAAGCAAGTCTCTTAAGTACAACCCACACTCAGGGGGGAAAAGAATTAACCTCCACCACTTGGAGAGAGTATTATCAAAGAATTTGTAGATGTATTTTAAAAACACTACAACAGTATTATCTTCACACTTATTTTTTCAGGTATGTGCACTATTAATTCCAGCTCCTTCCTTTCAAAACTGTACACACTCAAACATACACTCACACACAAAGAAACTTAAGAAAGTACACAGAATTGAAGTTAACTTTGATGCAGATCACTGGAATTCATTAATTATTCAAAACACATATTATATTTATTGGGAGAACAATAGCTATTCACCTTTACTTTGAACTGACTTTTAATTGGTAACATTACTTTTTATTATTCAAAGTATTCTGCTTGTCTAAGACTGTTTAGCCATGTATGTGCATAACTGATGGCCTTGCTCAATGGCTCAGAGGTAAAGAATCAGCCTGCAATGCAGGGGACACAGGTTCAATCCTTGAATTGGGAAGATCCCGTGGAGAAGGGCATGGCAACCCACTCCAGTATTCTTGCCTGGAGAATCCCATGGACAGAGGAGCCTGGTGGGCTACAGTCCATAGAGTTGCACAGAGTTGGACACGACCGAAGTGACTTAGCATGCACTCACATGCATAAATGACATACACCATCCCATTATTCCTATGGACATATTCTACATGAAGACTTGCTTTAGTATCATTATCCAGAAATAGTTACTAAAATCCACTTGTGGAACTTTGCTAGATAGCATACAAAGCACGTTAGTATTTAAGTGGGAAGAGATTAATGACAGGAAGACTAATGAACAAACATTGAGCCAACACATATGTTAAAGAATTAATTGAACAAATAAATGTTCTTGAGTGCTTACTATATGGCAGGCACTGTAAACTAGTACAATACAGCATAGTAAGTCCTATAACAGAGGGATGTATAGGGTGCTTCAGGAGCTTGACAGAGAACGCCTGTCTATCTGGGCAGATATAAAGGAAGGCTCTCTGAAGGAGGTGACACAAGCTGAATGAGTCCTAAAGGATGAGAAGTTTTCAAAAGGGACACTTGAGTTACAAGGGAGATAGTGAAGGCAGAGGAACTGTGTATTGTTCAGTACTTCTGGAGCACAGAATATATGTAGAATGGTGACCATAGATAAGGCTGATGAGGTAGGCAGTCACCCCAAATCTTAAGGTATATTTGATGCCTGTCTGGTAGTCCCTGAAGGATTTAAAAAGAGTGTTGACAGCAGGGAATGAAAGACCTATTAAGGGACTTCCTTGGTGGTACAGTGGGTAAGACTCCGAGCTTCTAATGCAGGAGGTCCAGGTTCAATTCCTGATCAGGGAATGAGATCCCACATGCTGTAACAAAAAAATCCCATATGCCACAACAAAGATGGAAGATCCTGAGGCTGCAACTAAGACCCAGCACAGCCAAATAAATAAAGTATTAAAAAAAAAAAGACCTATTAAGATATGTTAATTACAATTTTATAAGTAGCCTGTGAAGGATACCAACAAATAGTAATTTTCTTTTTCTCTCTGAAAATTCATCTGCAGCTCCTGGAGTCTCCTTTATTCACGACTCACCCATTAGGTAAGTATCTAAGAAAGCTAATAAAGGAATGTGTTATTTTAAATTAATATTTAAATAATTACACAAGAGTGCTGCTTGAATCCTCTACTCTTGTAGTTTTACTTGTCTGTAGTAAAAGTCTCACCTTTTGCAACCTCTCAGGACTAAGCTAAAATTGTAAAGTAGGCA
>NW_011491835.1:0-1321 GCF_000754665.1 Bison bison bison | reverse complement strand
CAAACCCATGTCCATCGAGTTGGTGATGCCATCCAACCATCTAATCCTCTGTCGTCCCCTTCTCCTCCTGCCCTCAATCTTTTCCAACATCAGGGTCTTTTCAAATGAGTCAGCTCCTCGCATCAGGTGGCCAAAGTATTGGAGTTTCAGCTTCAACATCAGTCCTTCCAATGAACACCCAGGACTGATCTCCTTTAGGATGGACTGGTTGGATCCTCTTGCAGTCCAAGGGACTCTCAAAGAGTCTTCTTTAACACCACACTTCAAAAGCATCAATTCTTCAGCGCTCAGCTTTCTTTATAGTCCAACTCTCACATCCATACATGACTACTGGAAAAACCATAGCCTTGACTAGACAGACCTTTGTTGGCAAAGTAATATCTCTGCTTTTTAATATGCTGTCTAGGTTGGTCATAACTTTCCCTCCAAGGAGCAAGTGTCTTAATTTCATGGCTGCAGCCACCATCTGCAGTGACTTTGGAGCCCCCAATAATAAAGTCTGCCATTGTTTCCACTGTTTTCCCCATCTATTTGCCATGAAGTGATGGGACTGGATGCCATGATCATAGTTTTCTGGATGTTCAGCTTTAAGCCAATTTTTTCACTCTCCTCTTTCACTTTCATCAAGAGGCTCTTTAGTTCTTCTTCACTTTCTGCCATAAGGGTGGTGTCATCTGCATATCTGAGGTTATTGATATTTCTCCCAGCAATCTTGATTCCAGCTTGTGCTTCATCCAGCCTGGCATTTTGCATGATGTACCCTGCATATAAGTTAAATAAGCAGGGTGACAATATACAGCCTTGATGTATTCCTTTTCCTATTTGGAACCAGTCTGTTGTTCCATGTCCAGTTCTAACTGTTGCTTCCTAACCTCCATACAGGTTTCTCAAGAGGCAGATCAGGTAAGCTTAATAAAATAGAATTAGAAACCAAAAAAAATCAGGACAAGAGGATGATAATGTGATAAGATATTGATGGAGTAAACAGTAGTAGTAATTAAATGGATTTGGTGATAGAATGGACCACACGTATGTATGATCAGGCAGTATCAGGCATCACCCCAAGCTAGGGGCCTGAGGTACCAATAGAGGATCAGCAATTAAATTAAAACTTAGATATTCAGAAGGATTAGGCAGACAGACTAAAATTTAGTCTTGTTACATTAATCTTCAGGGGGTAGTTGGCCAGTTATTTTCTGGACTAAAGTAAGGTTGTATGGAGTAAAAGATTAGGAACAGAAAGGTTATGTTTATAGTTTTGTAACATGGAAAATTAAACTGTGAAAAACTGGGCCTTATCTTTGGGGCTTCTAAACTAATT
>NW_011491834.1:53963-54216 GCF_000754665.1 Bison bison bison | reverse complement strand
ACTGTTTGCAAATGAAATGATCCTTTACATAGAAAACCCTAAAGACTTCACCAGAAAATTACTAGAGCTAATTAATTTATATAGGAAAGTTGCAGGATATAAAATCAACACACAGAAATCCCTTGCATTCCTATACACTAACAATGAGAAACCAGAAAGAGAAATTAAGGAAACAATTCCATTTACCATTGCAACGAAAAGAATAAAATACTTAGGAATATATCTACCTAAAGAAACAGAAGACCTATATATA
>NW_011491834.1:52801-53863 GCF_000754665.1 Bison bison bison | reverse complement strand
AGTCATCAAGACAGTATGGTACTGGCACAAAGACAGAAATATAGATCAATGGAACAAAATAGAAAGCCCAGAGATAAATCCATGCACCTATCATCACCTTACCTTTGACAAAAGAGGCAAGAATATACAATGGAGAGAAGACAATCTCTCTAACAAGTGGTGCTGGGAAAACTGGCCAACCACTTGTAAAATAATGAAACTAGAACACTTTCTAACACCATACACAAAAATAAACTCAAAATGGATTAAAGATCTAAACGTAAGACCAGACACTATTAAACTCCTAGTGGAAAACATAGGCAAAACACTCTCTGACATAAATCACAGCAGGATCCTCTAGGACCCACCTCCAAGAATATTGGAAATAAAAGCAAAAATAAACAAATGGGACCTAATTAAAATTAAAAGTTTCTGCACAACAAAGGAAACTACAAGCAAGGTGAAAAGACAGCCTTCAGAATGGGAGAAAATAATAGCAAATGAAGCAACTGGCAAAGAATTAATCTCAAAAATATACAAGCAACTCCTGCAGCTCAATTCCAGAAAAATAAACGACCCAATCAAAAAATGGGCCAAAGAACTAAATAGACATTTCTCCAAAGAAGACATACAGACGGCTAACAAACACATGAAAAGATGCTCAACATCACTCATTATCAGAGAAATGCAAATCAAAACCACAATGAGGTACCACTTCACACCAGTCAGAATGGCTGTGATCCAATAGTCTACAAGCAATAAATGCTGGAGAGGGTGTGGAGAAAGGGGACAGCTCTTGCACTGTTGGTGGGAATGCAAACTAGTACAGCCACTATGGAGAACAGTGTGGAGATTCCTTAAAAAACTGGAAATAGAACTGCCTTATGACCCAGCAATCCCACTGCTGGGCATATACACAGAGGAAACCAGAATTAAAAGAGACACGTGTACCCCAATGTTCATCACAGCACTCTTTATAATAGCCAGGACAAGGAAGCAACCTAGATGTCCATTAGCAGATGAATAGATAAGAAAGCTGTAGTACATATACACAATGGAGTATTACTCAGCCATTAAAAAGAA
>NW_011491834.1:52250-52430 GCF_000754665.1 Bison bison bison | reverse complement strand
GGGTTGCCATTTCCTTCTCCAATGCATGAAAGCGAAAAGTGAAAGTGAAGTCGCTCAGTCGTGTCCGACGCTCAGCGACCTCATGGACTGCAGCCTTCCAGGCTCCTCCATCCATAGGATTTTCCAGGCAAGAGTACTAGAGTGGGGTGCCATTGCCTTCTCCGAATATATAATATACAT
>NW_011491834.1:48022-50565 GCF_000754665.1 Bison bison bison | reverse complement strand
GATCTACAAAATAGCAAATAAGTATATGAAAAGATGCTCAAGCTCATTAGTCATTAGGGAAGTGCCAATCAAGAGCACAATGAGATTCCATTTCATATCTGCCACAATGGCTATAATTAAAGAAAAACAAAACTGAAAAACAAGTGTTGGCAAGGATATAGAGAAATTAGAACTCTCATACATTGCTAGTGGAATGTAATGTGTTACAGCTGCTTTGGAAAAAAAATTTGACAGTTTCTCAAAATGTTACACGTAAAGTTATCATACAAGCTAACCATTCTATTCCTACATATGTACCGAATAGAATTGAAAATGTATGTTCACAGAAAAACTTGTATTCAAATGATCACAGCAGCACAATCCATAATAGCCATAAGTAGAAACAACTCAATATCTATCAACTTATGAACAGATAAACAAAATGTGATACATCCATAGATGTCAGTTCCAATTTACCATAATGTAATGAAGTAGTGATATATGTTACCACATGTGTGACCCTTGAAAACATCATTGCTAAGTGAAAGAAGCCAAATATATAAGGCTGCTGCTGCTGCTGCTAAGTCACTTCAGTCATGTCCGACTCTGTGTGACCCCATAGATGCAGCCTACCAGGCTCCCCCGTCCCTGGGATTCTCCAGGCAAGAACACTGGAGTGGGTTGCCATTTCCTTCTCCAATGCATGAAAGCGAAAAGTGAAAGTGAAGTCGCTCAGTCGTGTCCGACGCTCAGCGACCTCATGGACTGCAGCCTTCCAGGCTCCTCCATCCATAGGATTTTCCAGGCAAGAGTACTAGAGTGGGGTGCCATTGCCTTCTCCGAATATATAAGGCACATATCATGCAATTCCACTTACATGAAATGTCCAGGGTAGCAAATTCACAGGGACAGAAAGTAGGTTAGGAAAGAGAGGAAGAAAAAGATAAAGATAATTTACTTGTCCAAGGTCACCAGGCTACTAAAGCAGCAAAATCAGGATTTGAAATCACATCCTTCTGACTAAGCGGCTCCTAACAACTCTACTGTCTTCATACATTCATCATTCACTCATCATTGATTATGCACCTAATATATGCTAGGCACCAAGAATAAAATCTTGACAAACCTACCTTCCAGGAACTCACAATAGAGAATGGAAGGCTGATATGAAAACAACAGAAGAAGTGGCCACTCAAGACCAAAACAAGGGCAATTGGAGAAGTACCTAAGAGTAGTTAAGTTAAGTTAAGTTAAGTCTTCTGAAAACCTGAGGCCAAGACAGGATTAAAGGAGAAGCATTTTATTAGAGGAAATGCCTATGAGAGAGAAATTAGGAAGGGAGCCAGGAAAACATTGGGAGAGTCATCAGACCGTGATGCCAGTGTGACATGAATGAAATAAAGAGGGAGACAAGGTTGGGTGGTAGCACCCTAGACAGCCATGCAGCCTAAAGGCAGTCTGACAGAGCTGTTGACAGAAACACTGCAAACCAAAGTCAAAATCAAAGAGGATCTGTATCTTTCAGGAACAGGTTTGCCTTAGCAACCCTTTGGTCTTTGGGCATTGACTAGAAGTACCCCATGAGACACATGGCTTTGATGCAAACCTGGAGGTGGATTTCCCACAGTCACATAGCTGGGATCCTTGGTCAATTATATTCCCTGTAGTTGGAGCTCCTCAAGGTGCAGTCCTTGTGGTCACCACAAGGGTAAAATGTCAGGAAAGGCTTTCTGGTGACTTTTGACCTGGCTTCTAAGATTATAATCTCCCGATGGATTGGGACAGAATAAGAAAGAAAATCAAACAACATGGAGAAAAGGTGACTGGGTGAGCAATTGTGATACATGAAAGCCTACTTATGGGTCTTAGTCCTTGGAGCTTTCAACAGAGTTCTTCTTGTTCTAGCTGTGTCCCCAGTGTCTCACACTTACAATCTAGTTCTTATTAAATGTTACAAAACACAATATAATTAGATTATCATTGAACGTCACACTGCTCAGTGTAATTCAGCTTGTCATTTAACACATGGAAAATTTTGCACATTAATATTCAATCACTCCAGAGTACTTCTGAAAGATTTGTGAGTTCATTTACATGTTTATCTGCTCTCTTCTTGAGAGTAGCACTGTTCTTCCGCCTGATGATTAAAATGAATTGGATATTTTGAACTCATCCATCAGATCTGGAAATGATCTCTTAATTGACAAAGGTGTTTAACAGTTAATTGAACATTTCTACTGTGAACTTCCAATTTTTAAGTACAGAAATAGCACAGCTGGGCCATGGACAAGTACACAATGTCACAAAAACATCTTTATGTGTCTCTCATGTTCTCTGAAATATCCCTACCTCCTTGCAAACTGCTACGTACACAGGGTACTCAATGAATATTTCATAATTTCACTTTCCATGAATTTCTGAAAATTTAAATATGAGAGTAAGTGTATTTTTGTTAAGTGTAGCTATTGAGAAATTTTAAAAAGGTAGAGGAACCAGAGATCAAATTGCCAACATCCATTGGATCATCAAAAAAGCAAGAGAATTCCAGAAAAACATCTACTTCT
>NW_011491834.1:45698-46541 GCF_000754665.1 Bison bison bison | reverse complement strand
TGGTCACAGAGACATGACTGAGCGACTAAACAACAATAGAGAAATTTAAGCTGATCTGCAATAAGCTTTGAAAATCTGAATGTTACCAATTCATGTAAATAGAATACTTGGTGTCTGGGTCCTATTCAAGTGCCTCATCAGACATTTACACCTTCCTTCCCTTCCCCATCTTCATCCTAACAAACCCTCACCTTACAGCTGCCTAAAAGTTATAATAATGTATAGAATCCAGTCTTAAAGTCTAAAACACAGTTACTTTCCTTAAGCCAGATTAGAGAAAACAATCTCTTTTTTTGTGTGTGGAATACCTTCAAACATGAAAAAAAGACTTCTTACATCTTTACTTAGAAAGTTATGACCTTTGCTTATTTTTATTATGTCCAGAATTGGGGCTAACCAAGAGGCTTCATGTTTCTTCCAATTTTTGCTAACAAGAGGCACTGTATTTCTTCTAATTTTCAAATAAGTGTTTTAAATGAAACTATTTGTCATGACTTGCTAATATGCATACAAAGTGCATGCTAAGTTGCTTCAGTCATGTCTGACTCTGTGACCCTATGGACTGTAGCCTCACCAGGCTCCCCTGTTCATGGGACTCTCCAGGCAAGAATACTGGATTGGGTTGCCATGCCCTCCTCCAGGGGATCTTCTGGACCCAGGTATCAGACCCACATCTTATGTCTCCTGCATTGACAAGTGAGTTCTTTACCACTAGTGCTACCTGGGAAGTCCATACTAAGTTAGTACCCGTCAGTTCAGTTCAGTTCAGTCTCTCAGTCGTGTCTGACTCTTTGCAACCCCATGAACTGCAGCACACCAGGCCTCCCTGTCCATCACCAACTC
>NW_011491834.1:44139-44681 GCF_000754665.1 Bison bison bison | reverse complement strand
ACAGCATCATCTTTCAGGATTTGAATAGCTCAACTGGAATGCCATCACTCCACTAGCTTTGTTCGTAGTGATGCTTTCTAAGGCCCACTTGACTTCACATCCCAGAATATCTGGCTCTAGGTGAGTGATCACACCATCGTGATTATCTCGGATGTGAAGAACTTTTTTGTACAGTTCTTCTATGTATTATTGCCACCTCTTCTTAATATCCTCTGCTTCTGTTAGGTCCATACTATTTCTGTCCTTTATCGAGCCCATCTTTGCATGAATTGTCCCCTTGGTATCTCTAATTTTCTTGAAGAGATCTCTAGTCTTTCCCATTCTGTTGTTTTCCTCTATTTCTTTGCATTGATCGCTGAGGAAGGCTTTCTTATCTCTCCTTGCTATTCTTTGGAACTCTGCATTCAGATGCTTATATCTTTCCTTTTCTCCTTTGCTTTTCGCTTCTCTTCTTTTCACAGCTATTTGTAAGGCCTCCCCAGACAGCCATTTTGCTTTTTTGCATTTCTTTTCCATGGGGATGGTCTTGATCCCTGTCAGAT
>NW_011491834.1:41566-41891 GCF_000754665.1 Bison bison bison | reverse complement strand
TCCTCCATCCATGGGATTTTCCAGGCAAGAATACTGGAGTGGGTTGCCATTTCCTTCTCCAGGAGATCTTCCCAACCCAGGGATCAAACGCAGGTCTCCTGCGTTGTAGGCAGACACTTTACCGTCTAAGCCACCGGGGAAGTCTTACACAGAGCTGGGTTCAAATCCTATCTCCCCCATCTAGTCATTGTTCAGTCACTCAGTCATGTCAGATTCTTTGTGACCCCATGGATTGCAGCACAGCAGGCTTCCCTGTTCTTCACTATCTCCCAGAATTTGCTAAAACTCATGTCCATTGAGTCTGTGATGCCATCCAACTATCTCA
>NW_011491834.1:40924-41466 GCF_000754665.1 Bison bison bison | reverse complement strand
TCTGAATTTTCCATTAATCTGGTTTGTCTTTTCATCTTATAGATCAGAAATTATTTACCTGGGGAAGTATCCAGGAAATAGGTAATTGTTAGTCTGGGTCCTCCAAGAAGGAGAAGATACAAAGATGGAGAAAATACCTGTGAAGGAAAAGACACTATGTGTTATGGCTCAAGAGCTGTCAGACAGTAATACAGGCCTGACTCTGTGGAGGAGAGAGGGAAGGAAGGAAGGTTGGTTGTGAAGTCTTACACTGCAATGCAATTCTAAAAAAATGGCAACAAGACCGACAGGGGATCCTTGAGCCAAAGTCTGTAACTCCTAGGAGTGGGTCTTCTTTAATATTTTTGATGGACTCAGTCACTGGCTGGGCAGAATCTATGGAGAAATTGGTCTCAGGCAAATGCAGTGGAGGATTTAGAGCTCAGTAACTGAGATCATTGTTCAATCAGGTTCCTTGAAGTCAGAGATCTGAGAGGTGCCTTTCATGGCCACCATAGTGGTGGTGGTGGTTTGATCACTAAGTCGTGTCCAACTCTTGTGAC
>NW_011491834.1:39703-40042 GCF_000754665.1 Bison bison bison | reverse complement strand
GGTGATGGACAGGGAGGCCTGGCCTGCTGCGATTCATGGGGTTGCAAAGAGTCGGACACGACTGAGCGACTGAACTGAACTGATATATATATATAGATAGATAGATAGATAAGGCAATGGCACCCCACCCCAGTACTCTTACCTGGCAAATCTCATGGACGGAGTAGCCTGGTGGGCTGCAGTCCATGGGGTCGCAAAGAGTCAGACATGACTGAGTGACTTCACTTTCACTTTTCACTTTCACGCATTGGAGAAGGAAATGGCAACCCACTCCAGTGTTCTTGCCTGGAGAATCCCAGGGACTGTAGAGCCTGGTGGGCTGCCGTCTATGGAGTCACA
>NW_011491834.1:38478-39603 GCF_000754665.1 Bison bison bison | reverse complement strand
CTAGAGAATTACTGTAAATTATGTTAGATATAATAATGGTACTGTGGTTATGTAGGAAGATGTCCTTTTTGTTAGTGATGAGTATAAAAGTTATGTAGGGGTGAAATATGATGTGTATAATTTATTTTAAAATATTTCAAAAATATATTAATATAGCAAAATTATTATAGTCATTAAATCCAGATGATGATATATGGCTGCTCAGTGAACTGTCCTACTTCTCTATATGGCAGACATTTTTCAAAAAAAATGTTTTAAGTTTTTTTCATACATACAAAAGCTGAGGGAATTCATTACCAACAGAACGGCAATACAGGAAATGTTAACAGAAGTCTTTTAGGCAGAAAGAAAATGTTACCAGATGGAAATCTGGATATACACAAAGGAATAAAGGATACCTGAAATAAAAAGTACATGAATAAATACAGAACTTTGAACTTATTTTCAAATCACTTTAAAAGACAATTGAGTCTTTTCTACTTGGACCCAGACTAGAGATTAAACATGGTCTCCAGCAGATTGGAAAATTAAAATGTGTCAACAATTATAAATAAAAATAGTTATTCTCACTTCTCTTAGAAATTTGGAGGTTCCAGAAAGTCTGGTCCTTGCATTTTCTCACAACAATAATTGTCCTGAGTTGAATGATGGCTGGCCTTGAACTCTTTTTATAAAGGGGAAAGCTGCAGAATAATGAAACTCGTATTCACCTTCTTACACAAAGAGAATGACAATTTTATAGTTAAGGAAAAATCAGATGAAGGAAGATAGGTTTTAGAAGTATAAGAAAATAAGACCAGAGGGAGGCAGCAGGGGCTGTTTCACCTACAAGCTCATAGCTAATCTGCTAGGACATCAGGCTTGAGAAGCAACATGGCTTCTGATGGTGCAAGCCCTTTCAGGAAAATGAAAGTTTTTTTATTTTATCTGGGAGCTGTTTGTCTGCACTAAATGTTCAGTATGATGTATTGGAAAGTGTAAGACTTAGCAGTTAAATTTTTTTTTAAATAGATTTCTCCTGGATTGGGATAGCTGGTACAGGTTCACCAGCTAAAGGTTTGCTATTTTTGTGAAGGTCAGCGTTGCATGCTAAGTTGGTTCAGTAGTATCCGACTGTGATGCCAT
>NW_011491834.1:36104-37906 GCF_000754665.1 Bison bison bison | reverse complement strand
AAGTTAAGGGAAAAATCAAACCTTGCAGAGTTCAGAAAACCTACTTTCTGGCCTCATTATATACACAAGTGAGTGATATAGACCAGGGGTCCCCAGCCTCCAGGATCTAATGCCTGATTATCTGAGGTGGAGCTTATGTAATAAGAAAAATAAAGTACACAATAAATGTAATGTAATGATAATAATAATAAATGTAATCATTCCAAAACCATCCCCCCCCACCCCATCTGTGGAAAAACTGTCTTTCCCAAAACCAGTCCCTGGTGATGAAAAGACTGGGGACCGCTGGTCTAGAGAAAGCATCACACGGTTGGCTGGCATCTCCAGAGTCTTGTGCTTTGTCCTTCACTGCACTGCTTGCAATCTTATCATGAAAGTGCAAGCAGTCACACAGTTGAAAGTGTTTCCCACACTTAGTGGTCTGTACCTGCATATGTAAAGTAGAGAAAAAGAGAATTTTTCATACTTTACTCAAGATAAATTTTTAAATGAAGGGAAAATACCCACAGTTAACATCATACTTAATGGTGAAGGACTGAATACTTTCCCCCTAAGATCTGACACAAGATAAGGTGGTCTGTTCTCATCAATCTATTCAGCATTGTACTGGAATTCTAGATGAGGCAATTAGACAAGAAAAAGACACAAAAGGCATCAAAGATGGAAAAGAATAGGTAAACTATCTCTATTAGCAGATGACACAATGTTAAATAATCCACAAAAAATAAACTACTTAAACTAATAAATGAATTTAGAAATCTCACAAAATACAGATCAATATACTTACTGAATTTCTAAATATTTGCAATAAACAGTCCAAAAATGAAATTAACAACTCCAATGACAATAAAATCAAAAGGAATAAAATAGGAATACACATAACAAAAGAAGTTCAACACCTGCACACTGAAAACTACGAAACATTATTATGAAAAAAGGAGACCAAAATAGGGGGAGTGACCAAGATGGCAGAGTAGGAAGGTCCTGAGCTCACCTCTTACTACAGGAATACCAAAATTACAACTCACAGAGCAACTACTGATGACAAAAACCTGAAGATTAGCAAAAAAAGCTCTTCTACAACTAAAGATATAAAGAACAAACCATGCAACATCTCTGGTGGCTCAGGGGTAAAGAATCCACCTGCCAATGCAAGAGACATGAATTCAATCCCTGGCCCGGGAAGATCCCACATGCCATGGAGCAACTCAGCCCATGTGCCACAACTACTGAGCCTGTGCTCTGGAGCCCAGGAGCCACAACTACTGAGCACAACTGCTGCAACTACTGAAGCCCGTGCCCTACAGCCCATGCTCTGCAACAAGAGAAGCCACCACAATGAGAGAAGACCGTGAAACGCAATCAAGAGTAGCCTCTGCTCACCGCAACTAGAGAAAGCCCGCACACAGCATGGAAGACAGCAGAACTAAAAACAAATAGAAGAAATCTACCTGAGAAAGTGTTCAAGGCAATGATTACAAAGATTCAAAGTACTTGGGAGAAGAGTCAATGAATAGAGAGAGTTAGAAGCTGGAAGTTTTTTTATGAAGATTAGAAAATACAGATAAGAATCAAATAGAAGTAGAGGAATACCCAAGTAATTTGTTATAAAAAGGTTAGTCATAAAAATATGGGCAATGATATACTAGGGAAATTCAAATAAAATGAAAACAGGAAGGCCATGTTAATCTCAAAGTTGACTATAAAGCCAAAAGCATTAAATTAGATGCAAAGGGATATTTTATAATAACTAAAAGTAAAATTACAAAGAAGATAATACTATCATTAACCTTTATGGAACT
>NW_011491834.1:30886-36004 GCF_000754665.1 Bison bison bison | reverse complement strand
AAATAATGATAAGCTTTTAAAAATCTATAATATAGGAAGAATTTATATCCTGAATACAACATGTTTTCTTGAATGTTCTAAGAACACCTCTGAAAATTGATTGGCCTCCAAGAAAGTCTAAAATCTTTTAAAATCTTATGTGCTATATTTGTTGTTGTTTAGTTGCTAAGCTGTGTCCAACTCTTCTGTGACCCCATGAACTATAGCCCTCCAGGCTCCTCTGCCCATGGGATTTTCCAGGCAAGAATACTGAAATGGGTTGCCATTTCCTTTTCCAGGGGATCTTCTTGACCCAGGGATTGAACCTAGGTCTCCTGCATTAGAAGGCAGATTCTTCACCACTGAGCCACCAGGGACTGCCAATTACAATTTTAAAGTAACACAAGAAATTAACAATTAAAAGGTAGGTGTGAATTTTTAATCATCCAGAGGAAATCAAAACTGTATTACAGACAATCTGAAGGCTATAGAAACCTATAAGATGATCAAAACCTATAAGATGCAATGAAAATCATACTCAAGGGAATCCCCTGGTGATCCAGTGGTTAGGGCTCTGATGTCCACTGCAGGGAGCACAGGTTTAATCCCTGGTTGTGGAACTAAGATCCTGTCAATTAATTAATTAATAAGAATCACACTCAAACTATCTTATTATTAAAGAAGAAAGACTGAGACTTTCTGGATGTCCAGTGGTGAGGAGTCCACCTGCCAATGCAGGGGATGGGACATGTGCTCAGTCCCTGGTTCAGGAAGATTCCATATGCCTCAGGGCAATTAGGCCCATGCACTACAACTACTGAGCTTACATGTCCTAAAATCCATGCTCTGCAACAAGAGAAGCCACCGAACTCAGAAGCTTATGCACCACAACTAGAGAGTAGCCCAGGAAGACCCAGCACAGCCAAAAAAAGAGAAAGTCAGAAAGTACGTAAGCAAGAAATTCAACTAAAAATGAACTAGAAAAAAAAGTGGAAGCCAAAAGAAATTATGATGAAGAAATCAATTTAAATGAAAGAGAAATTGATATATTAACTAGATATTATGTAGATATGATTAGTAAAATCACTGGCTTCCTTTTTTAAAAAAAGCAACTATATAAAAACCTTGCAAAACTGACAAAAAACAAACAAAACAAAACCATGCAACATAAGTAATGATAAAGTGGATGCAAAAGAGACTTTACAAGGTATAAGAAAATAGTATGCACATTCTTGTTTCCTAGGTGGCACAGTGGCAAAGAATCTGCTTGTCAATGCAGAAGACACAAGAGATGTGGGTTTGATCCCTAGGTCAGGAAGATCCCCTGGAGTAGGAAAACAAACAAACAAACATATATATACACACTCTGGAAATATATATGTATATACATGGTAAAATCATATAGAAAGGACATGATGAATGTAAAATTCAGAGTTAGAGGAGGAACCTCAGGCTTCAGAAGTTTTAATGATGTTTATTACTTAAGCTGCAAGGTATACATTCAAGTGGGGCTTCCCAGGTGGTGCTAGTGCTAAAGAACCCACCTGCAAATGCAGGAGACATAAGAGATGCAAGTTCGATCCCTGGGTCAAGAAGATCCCCTAGAGAAGGGAATGGCAACCCACTCCAGTATTCTTGCCTGGAGAATCCCAATAGACAGAGAAGCCTGGCAGACTATAGCCCATAGGGTTGAAAAGAGTTGGACATGACTAAAGCAACTTATCATGTATTTACACATACACTCAAGTGTGGGCTTCCCAGATGGCTCAATAGTAAAGAATCTGCCTGTAATGCATCAACTGTAGGTTCAATCCCTGGGTCAGGAAGATCCCCTAGAAAAGGAAATGGCAACCCACTCCAGTATTCTTGCTTGGAAAATTCCATGGACAGAGGAGCCCAGCACGCTACAGTACATGGGGTCTCAAAGAGTTGGACATGACTGAGCGACTGGGCATGCAGGCATGCACAATTTTATGCCATTGAAGATTAGATTAAATGAACCATTTTCTGGGAGACTATAAATATGAAAACTTGACTCAAAGAGCAACAAAGACTATAAATAAAACAATAGTCATAGAAGAATTTAAAAAGTGTACAAAAAGATCAATCACCAAAAAAATTTTGTTAAAGCTTGCAACCTCTCAAATGTTGAGGAAATGTGTAACTACTGTGCTATTTAAATTATTCTGGACTACAGGCAAAAACAATTTATCAGAAAAATTTGGAAGACTTTGGTAACACTTGTACAAAAACCTGATGAAGATAATTCAAATTCAATCTCAGTTATGAATTTAGAAACAGATATTCTAATTATTAGCAAACCAAAGCCAGTGTTACAGAAGTTCAATATATTAACTGGTTACATAAGATTTTTTAAAAATAATTAAAATGTCATCCCATTAGGTGCCAAAAAGGCATTTGATAAACTTCAACAGTAATCCTTGATTGTAAACCCTGGCAAACTTAAGAATAGGAACATCTTTATCAATAAAAAAGCCAGTATCAGAAACCAATGCAATATCATGATAGAGATCACGCCCTATAAACATTCAAGTCAAAACCAAGACAAGACTGTCACTGCCTCTGTGTTGTTCTCAACATTTTGCCTGATACAATGAAACAATAAAAAGAAATGAATAATACATGTTAAAAAGAGAACAGATGATATAACAGTCTCCAAGAAAATAAACTATTAGAATTAATAGAGGGTTCAGTGAGGTGGCTCCTTACAAACTATGCATAAAACCAATTCATCACTTTCCTTTATATAAGCAATAACCTATTAGTAAATGTAATGAAAAATCTCATTCACCATAACATTAAAAATTACTCTCATTCTCAATAGCAATAAGAGTTATAAAGTACTCAGGAATAAATAAGAAATAACAAGAAAAGTGTTAAGACTCATACTAAGAAAATTCCAATGAAGGACATTTAAAAAGACCTAAATCTTACATGTGAGATTCAATTTGGTAGAGATGTTAGTCTCCAGAGAACCTGTATAAACAATGTAATTTCACTCAGAATTCTATTTTTTCCAAGTTATAGGCAAAATAAATTATAAATTTATCACAGATTTAAATAAGAAGAATGGCTATAATTTGTTGTGAACTTACTATGTGCCAAGCATTGGGCTACATTCCTTAAAATCATTCACCTTAATTTGTTTAATCCTTGGAATGACTCTATGCCTATTTTACAGATGGGGAAATCAAGGCACTGAGAGGAAAAGTGGTTTGCCCAAGGTCACACGGCTAGTTAGTTGAGCAATGACTCAAACATAAGCTTGCCTACTTCAATGTCCATGCTATTGAGCCTTTTTCTTTTTTTTGGCTGCACTGGGTATCATGTGGGATCTTAGTTCCCCAATTGGAGATCGAACCCACACCCTCGGTGGAAGTGAGGATTCTTAACCACTGGACTATTAGGGAAGTCCCTAAATTGGCTTTTGAGAAATAAATATTATATATATTTAAGGTATACAACATGACATTTTGATATGTGTATACACTGTAAAATGATTACCACAATCAAATAATTAACATATCCATCACCTCCACAGTTACTTTGGTGTGTGTGTGTACATGAGCAGACCCATGTATGGGCAAGGAGAACACTCGATCTACCAGTAGTCACTATATGCTTTGCCTATCTAAGTGTGTAAAAAATTAAAACCATAAAAGTATCAGAAAAAATATATACATAAGGGAATTCCCTGGGGGTCCAATGGTTAGGACTCAGCACTCTCACTGCCCAGGCCCAGGGTTCAACTCCTGATTAGGGAGTTAAGATCCCACAAGCCTTGAAGCATGGCCAAAAATATACATATATGTATATACATATATTGGGCTTCCCTGGTGGCTCAGATGGTAAAGAAACAGCCTGTCAATGCAGTAGACATGGATTGGATCACTGGGTTGGGTAGATCCCCTGGAGGAGGGCATGGCAACCCACTCCAGTTTTCTTGCCTGGGAAATCTCATGGACAGAGGAGCCTGGCAGGCTAGAGTGCATAGGGTCACAAAGAGTCTGACACGACCGAGCAACTAAGCACATACATACATATATATAGAGAGAGACACACACATATAGAGATAAGAGGGATTTTGTATTTTGTTTTAATCATGGGGTAGAAAGCCTTTCTTTGCTTGACATTAGGACCAGGAAATAACAAGAAAACCTAGTATCTCTGCTTGCAGAAAAATCTAAAACTTTTATATAAGAATTAAAAAGATGCCAGAAACAAAGGTGAAAAAAAATGACAAACAAGAGGAAATATTTGCAATATTTATGACAAATAGTTATTGCCCATACAATGCAGAAAGTTTCTACATATCAACTTTTAAATAACCAAAAAAAAAAAAGAAAAACACACAGGGACTTCGTAGAAGAAATTTACAAAATATCAAGAAACAAAAAGATATTCAATTTTATCAAAATCAATACAATTCAATTTTATGGACCCTTTAAAAAAGATGGGGTAGATTTATTTGTACTCACATAAAAAATGTTTACAAGATGGATATTGAGTAAAAACAATAAAGTTACAGATTACTATGCAAAGTATGATCCCAATCTATAATAAATAAAAAATGTGTCCATGCTATGTTTAGAAAGAGTTTGCTAGTGGGAATTTAGGGGTGTAGAATTATAAGGTAGGAGAAAGTAGACGGAGTTTCAAAACCCTGCATGTGATTTTGCAGGGTCTTTTGTTTTTTGTTTTTGCAATGTGGACATACTTTGATAATTCATCTGTATTAATTTTTATAAGAATATTGCTTAAAAGTAGTTTGCATTGTAAAAAGTACAGAATTACATGGAGCAGATTATATGTTATACACATTAGGTATTATATGTGTGTACATATATATAAAACAAGCAAGAAAATGTGAAAAATACAAGGTAAAAATAATAATGCTTATTTTTATATTGAGGGTAGGGGATCTTAGAAGAAACACTCTTAGTTAGCCATGAACAGTTATCTCTGGGGTTTGGGGTTGCAGAGGCCTTTACTTTTTATTTAATATGTTCTATTTCAGCATCATTTGACACTAAGCAGAGGAAAACTGAACCTATTAGTCCTATGGGAATCAATGAGAAGTTCACTGGCCCTGGGAATAAGAACTGGGTTCTGATACCA
>NW_011491834.1:30152-30729 GCF_000754665.1 Bison bison bison | reverse complement strand
CCACCAAAAAAAGGAAAAAAGCTTGTCTTATTCTTTTACAAGATTTCAGGTTTCATTTGTTAAAAGAGAGGGGGAAAGCAGGAATTCCTTCAAACAGTTTAAATTGTCCAATTTTTTAGTTGTCCAGTTGATCATTTTTGGAGCCATTTTCTTGGTTTAAAATCAGATATACATCTGCAAAAATATATGTAGGAAATATAGAAAATAATGTTGCACATTTTTCAGTAGCCCAACAGATATTCTGTTTAAATCAGATTAAAATTACCATTTGAAGACTATTGCTTGGATAATAATGGCAGAAACATATTCAAAGTAAATAATGGTTGGTAAGAATTAAATCTGTAAAAATAAACTTTGTTCTTGAGAGTGAATTTACTGGGGCCTGCAATCATTTGAAATGTATATGCTAATAGAAATCAAATATTGCAAAAAAAGTGAGCATCATATTTCATTACATAAATAATCAATTAATTTATCCTATATTATTATTGTGTTTCAACTACTTAAAATTTAACAAATGCCCCTATTATGGCAAATACGAGAGAAGTCTCCTAAACTAATACTGCATGAGGATATT
>NW_011491834.1:29503-30052 GCF_000754665.1 Bison bison bison | reverse complement strand
TAAAGTCTTTCTCTGAACAATTATCTATATTCTGACAGAAACAGCCAGCAAATAGACACGGCGGTCTGGCACAATAGCGTTGACCTCTGGTGGTGTCATATCTAAAAAAGCACAGGTCAAATGAGAAGGTTGTTTTTTGTTATTTTGTTGGTTTGTTTTGTAAATACACAGAAGCTAGATATTCAATTTTCACTCTGACATGGTTCTCTGTATTTAGCACCCCCAAATGCCCCACCTCCACCCCATTCCAACCTCCTGCCTCATAGGTTCCCTTGTTAGCAGCATTCACTTTCAGAGAGATTGTAACGTTACTGAAAGAACACCAAAATACTATTCTACTCGCCATTAATCCTTGTCTTCTGCAGTCCTCCACAGTACAATCGCCTCTCTCTTTCATTCATGGCTCCCCCATCTACAACCTGCACATATTTGCAGTTGATCCGAGAAGTAATTACTTTTGTACTGGTAACACCACAAGCCAACTCTTATTTCCACTGGGCACAAATATCAAGTAAGCATAATGTTCAGTTAAAGACTGAAGTGCTGCAG
>NW_011491834.1:28175-29403 GCF_000754665.1 Bison bison bison | reverse complement strand
ACTAATACTGCATGAGGATATTCTGTCTTGGGAAATGGTCCTCCCCTAACTGTTCCAACTTGTATTATTCTCTTAATGACTTGTGTTTCATTTGAAGTTAGGTGTGTGTGTGTGTTGTGTGTGTGTGTGTGTGTGTGTGCATACATCCACCCATACAAAGACAAATGCCCACATACCTGATACAAACAAGAGGGCTGGTCCTTGACTAGTCTGTCTTCCTTCTCTTATTAATATAATTTCTAATCACACACCAGAGCCTATAATCTTGAACTCTGAAAAACAAAATACATTCATCAATGTTTGAAAAGTAACCCCCAAGAAATGCATTTCTAAATCCTTTAAAATAAACAAATTAAAAGTCGAAGAATAGAAATTCAAGGAGATTTAAATTTGAATTAGCTTAACTACTTTTGACAAGTTTACACATGAAAGACATCAAGATTGTATGTACTACTTGCTGCTTTAAGAAGTTTCATTCTGTCTGCCTATATAAAAAGTTTCAGCCAAAGTTAAATCAATCTCCTCTACTGATTTTCAACATTAGACAAATACCCAGCTTTTTTTTTTTTTGAACCCTGCTTTCAGCCTGACTTTTTCCTCAATTGAAATTCAGGCCCTCAATGGTTGGTTTTTCTTGGTTCAAAATGTTGATAAAAAAGGGTTTTCTCCACTCCCTCAATTTGATGTGACAGGCTTCTGACATGAATAATGGAAGCATTTCTTTCTCAGGCAAATCAACTTAATTTAGCAAGCCTTTATACTCTCAGTGGGCAAGCCACAATCCCCGAGATTCCATGAGAGCCTTTAAGTTAGACGAAATCTTTAGAATTTGCAGAAAATGTATAAAGTAAACAACACTTATTTTGTCACAATACTTGAATAACTTTTATGCAGGAGTTACAGATGAATATATTACTTCCTAATCAGATCTTGATTTACAAGCAATTTACAAGCTCAAGTGAAACTAGCCCTCAGTAAGAAAAATAAGAGAAGCCTTTACACAAATAAATTTTAAAGCCTGAAGACTGAAAACAAAACACAACAAAAGCTGAGAAAACAAAAAACCAACATCCTCTCTTCCCGAAAACACAGATACATAAAAATCAAGGTCCATATATACCTTGTAAGGCTGAGTACAGTTTATAACAGCATTAGAAAAGAATTATTCTGAACAATCCTTTTAAGCCGAATCTGGGAGAACTGAAAGGGTAGCAGCACTTCCTTGCCA
>NW_011491834.1:26493-28075 GCF_000754665.1 Bison bison bison | reverse complement strand
ATAGATCCTTACAGTCATTTCCACTTCCAAATTCAGGACACAGTTATTCCCCTGAGAACATTTCAGAACAGAAAGAAGACATGTTAATAATGCATTAGTGAAAGAGGAACGAGGCTCATAAGAATAAAACTAAGACATATGCTTTCTGAGTTGGCCATTGAAGAATGATTAAAAATGAAGGCAATCAGACTTGGAGTGCAACAGATTTTTGCATTGAAACAGTCTCTAACAGAATATGGCAGTTGGCATTTGCCCCCTGGCCTTTGGTATCATTTATATAAGGGGAAGTTGGGAAGAAAGGAAAGAACACAGGACTGGCAATCTGGAGACCTGCTCCCAGCTCAGCCAGAAAATTTCCTGTGACTTTAGACAAGTCCTTTCTCCTTTCTGGGTTTCTGATTCCTCTTTGGTTCAATGAGAAGGTAGAACTAAGTGATCTCCAAGTTTCCTTCGAAATCTAAAATGTTCTATTTCATAGCCTGGTGACAAAAGTCTAGATGAGTGGTGATGAAAGTACTGAAGTACTACATGTACTAAATAAACCTTAGAGGATGCTTTACAACTCTGGGAGCTTAACCAGGTTTGCAGATCCACCTTGAGTTCCTCTGACAGTTTTCCATCACTTACTGTTACCAAATATATTTT
Organism: Bison bison bison; assembly: GCF_000754665.1. Classification (NCBI taxonomy): domain Eukaryota; kingdom Metazoa; phylum Chordata; class Mammalia; order Artiodactyla; family Bovidae; genus Bison; species Bison bison. The sequence continues at coordinate 27,430 of NW_011491834.1, read as the reverse complement.
TCTAAACACATGCATGCATCTACAAAGGAGAACTCCAGCAACTGAGTTTCTTGGAGCAAACACCATTCTTTTTACTCTAAACTTCTTCTTATTATCAACATCTGAGAGTATTTATAAAAGGGTAAATCATAATTGAGAAGAAAATTTCACCTACAGGCACACTTTTCCAGCCCTCAATGTATTATAATTTTCAGCATACAAATAAAAATATAATTCTGTCCCAATAATAGATTCTTTTAATAAGGAGAGCTTCTGTTTTACTGTGGCTTAAAATTTTTATGAAGCTATGTTCAAGTAAAAAAATAACTGGCTTCCTTAATTGTCAGACTTTTCACATTATATTTCAATCTCAATTTATCAATATGTTTAAGGTTGTGGGATTCATAAATTAGGAGGTAACTATTCCAGTAAAAAAAAAAAAAAGAAAAGATGCTCTAAATTTCAAATAGAAATACACCCTTAACTGCAGTGAACTATTTTCACATAAATATTGTTTCAGAGAATAAAAAACTTAAAAAAAAATACATACTACACATCTTTAAGCCTCTCCTCCTCCCTCTCTCAATTAGCTTATCAACCAATTAGAGGTTCCAACAATTACAAATGTCAGGGACGGGAGAAAGAAAAGAAAAACGGGAACCTAGTCAAGGTAGAAGAAAATCCTTTATGTTAAAGGGTGTCCACCATTAACCTCTGAAGCATTTTACTCCACCTTGATGGATTTGTTATTCCCAGTCTCGACCCCTCCCACCTTCTTTCCCTATTATAATTGTTAGGTCAGTTAATTGGCTGATTAAGGATACCCTGGAATTTTTATTAACTGGCAATTAGATTCAGACCTGAGGCATATAGGATCCTTTCTTCTTGGGAGTGTCCCTTGAGTTACAAAGATTAATAAAGTCAAATGGGTTTTAAAGTTTGGTTTAGTTGATTTAGC
>NW_011491834.1:25796-26393 GCF_000754665.1 Bison bison bison | reverse complement strand
TTCTTGTGTGGAGATTTTAGCATCATCCACAGCTTTAATATCATCTCAGTTGCTTTCAAAGCAAACTGCATACACTGGAGAGCGGCAGTCTAGGAATACGGTCAAATCACAAGCCCTAGAGGTGTTTCCATGTGCTGTAATAACAATTCTTATATTTTATTCACAACACTCTTATTTTCTTCTGTCCAGGTCCATTCTAATAGCAAACCCAATTTCTCCATTCAAAAAGCCCACAGGAGTATGATATATGACATCCTTAATCCCCTTGGCCTAGTTAAATCCTCTCAGAGTCTCTTTCTATAACTTCTCTAAGACAAGGTAGCACTTGTGAAGATCCATTACACTAGATGCCCTGTTATGGACAAGGCAAATGTTCCCTTACAATCCAAAAACGATTTGTGTTATCATAAGAAAATGGTGCACTTGTATTAAAATTATGGCCCAGTGATGCAGAATTTGGCATATCAATAATAACAAGGGCAAGCCACTGCAGAATGTATTGGGTGGGTTGTCCCAGGAAAATGCTGAAAGCAAGATAAAGAAATAACTAAACCCAAGACCTTTGGATCATATATGGCTCAAGTAAAAATTATGGCT
>NW_011491834.1:24400-25645 GCF_000754665.1 Bison bison bison | reverse complement strand
CTCAGTGCATGGCATGTAGTATGAGTTCAATAAACAACAGCTCATCTTTCCTCATTTGATTTACTGGCTGGTTGAGTAAACCAAATGTTTAAGGGAATGTTTGGTATTCTGTAGATACAGTCATAGAACTTGGGAAAACCTATAGGACAGAGGTCAGAGAGCACACAATCACGGTGTGTGGAGGGTAGAAAGAGTTTGCCCAGGATAGACCCAGGATTGGGGAAATGTAACATTCCTGGGATCTGTTTCTGTCAGGCCAACAGAAGCGGGGAGCCATGGGACCTGTCCAACTGCTGAAGCCTGACACTTATTCACAGAAACTGCCACACCTTTGGGGTAAGAGATATACAGAATTATACCAGGCAACTCAGAATCCCGAGCACATAAAGGTTAAAAACATGGACTGTGGGGGACTTCCCTGGTGGTCCAGTGGCTAAGACTCCACGCTACCAATGCAAGGAGCCCAGGTTCAATCACTGGTCAGGGAACTAGATCTCACTTGCCACAAGTAAGAGTTAACATGTCACAACTAAAGATCCTGAGTGCCACAACTAAGACCCCATGCAGCCAAATAAATAATTAAAAAAAAAAAAAAAAACTCATGGACTGTGGAACTAGACTTTTGGGGTTTTAATCTCTGCGGTTACTAAGCTGTTTCACTTTAGACAATGTAGTTAACCTCTCTGTGCCTCAATTTCTTCCTCTATAATAGGGGACAGTAACAGGTCCAATTTATAATCCATGTTATAAAATTAAATGAGTTAATATTTGTAAAATTTTTAGAAGAGTCCCTGGAAAATTTCTGCTTTACATAAGCTTTTACAGGCTTCCCTGTTGGCTCAGCAGTAAAGAATTGGCCTGCAATGCAGGAGATGCAGGTTTGATCCCTGAGTTGGGAAGACCCCTGGAGGAGGGCATGGCAACTCACTCCAGTATTCTTGCCTGGGAGAATTCCATGGACAGAGGAGCCCGGTGGGCTACAGTCCATGGGGTCACAAAGAGTTGGACTCGACAGTGACTAAAGGGGCTTCCATGATAGTTCAATTGGTAAAGATTCTGCCTGCAATGCAAGAGACCCTGGTTCAATTCCTGGGTCAGGAAGATCCCCCAGAGAAGGGATAGGCTACCCACTCCAGTATTCTTGGGCTTCCCTTGTGGTTCAGCTAGTAAAGAATCAGCCTACAATGCAGTAGACTGGGTTTGATCCCTGGGTTGGGAAGATCCCCTGGAGAAGGGAAAGGCTAA
>NW_011491834.1:24081-24263 GCF_000754665.1 Bison bison bison | reverse complement strand
TTTTTTTTTTTTTTTTATCAAATTTAATAAATAAAATCTGTAGCAGTATTCACTTCACCCTCATGTCACTGGCATCCTGCCCTCCAAACAGAAAGTGCCTAGGAGACACGATGATGTATTTGATTCTTGTACCAGTTTTGCAAGATGGCACTGAGGTGACCAGAGGCCAGAAAGGGAAGAGA
>NW_011491834.1:20211-23981 GCF_000754665.1 Bison bison bison | reverse complement strand
GATGGAGTGAGGAATTGAAAAGCCAGTACAAGTTTCCCCATGTTGGAAAGCAGAACATTCCTATGAAACCATCTATACGCCAAAATGGCGTAAAGTGAAGAAGCAATTACCTTAGGATACATCTTGCTAAGAGAGGCACAAGATAAATGGGAAGAAAGCACAGATGCTCACAGACATAGCTCAAAGCTACAGCGGCTGGGTGCTGCAATGCTGACTGTAGAAGGGAAAGGAGCTTGGCCATGACACTCTCATGGCTCTAGGTGCACTGCATGCTGCTGCCATAACTGCTTGTTGCAAAATAAATACTATTTTTGTTTTTCATCTTATTTTGTAAAAGCAGAAATCCTCTTCAGATTTCTTTGGGTTAGCAAAAACAGGTACCAATGTAAGTTGAAAAAGCAAAGTGGCAAAAAGCAAACTTTTGAAAAGCAGGGATACTCATACTCCTTTTTCTCATTTACTGGCTTAATACCCCACTGACATAAAGTGACATACAGTATCCACCACCTTCATCAGTCCTTTAACCTGAGAGAAAAAGGACATGGAGCAGGTCTAGCACTGGACAAAACTGTAAAGGCAGTGAAGTCTATGTTTGAACCTTAATTCTCTCAAAGCTCCTCCTCATCTTAGAAGTTTCTTTCTCCTTTCCCTTCAACATGCAAATGTTAAATCCAGTTCTTTAAAGAAAAATCCAAATGGAAACACAGACTGTCAAGAGTTGGACAAGTTGGACAAAACTATGCCCAAGTTTTATGCTCTCATTTTATAGATGTCACTGGTGCCCACAGAAAGGAAGTGACTTTAAATGATCAAATTCATATTTTTTTCCAATCTCCTCAGATTTGTATCAAGTTGCATTTAGAGAAGAACAATGGCCCGCTGTCATTCCAACATTGCCGTTTGGATTCTTTGTAGACTGGCAAGCCCTCCAAGAGTTCAAGCCAAATGCCACTTGGAGAGTTCTGATGTACTGTTCCCATGAGGCATTCCAATGCAAATCGAGTGTCTTGGTCATAACATCTTGGTCTTGTTCTTCTTCCAGATTTGCATCACTAATATATGCAAGTGCTGCATAGTCCAAGGGCATCTGGGGGGTAAAACTACATAGGAAATGTTGCCCTTTCATGGTTCTGTTTTCTCAAAGGAAATTTAGTTACTATGGCAAGTTTCTCTAAAGTAGCATTTTACTCCAATTGTGAACCTGAAGGACTGTTAATCACGTGACCAATGAATAAGTGATGTGGATTATGTGTAGCAGTATGGAAGCAAAGAAGAGGAAGAATTTAGAGATTTTAAAATGAGATTATACATGCTGACTATGGTTGATAACATCATATTGTGTAATTGAGACTTGCTAAGAAAACAAACAATTGTTCACACACACAGGTAAATATGTCAAGTGATAGACATGTTAATTAACTCAGCGGGGAGGGGGAATCCTTTCACAGTGTGTACATATATCAAATCATCGGGTTGTACACTTTAAATATTTTACAATTATGCCAATTATACTTCAATAAAGCTGGTGGAGGGGAGTGGAGAAAGATATTGCTATCTAATCTTCCCCTCATTTTATCTATGAGGAAACTAAAAGAGTTAGTTAGGGCCAAAACAAAGTTGAGAACCCAGTCTCCTAAATCCTGGTCCAGGTTCCTTCTCCTACATGATTCTGTACAAAAGTTTCAGTTTATGTGGAATTCCTTCAACAATAAGTAAAAGACTTGACACAGATATGAACCTTGTTATCACAGGGCAGGTTATTAGGACTTAGTCTAACAAAGTCACAGTCCCTTCTGTGTTAAACATTGCTTTCTTTTTGCAGGCAGAAAAAATATTATAATTTCAGTTACAATGTTTCCAGAAGCTCTGAGTCTTAGAGATGAATGTTGCTAGGGAATACTAATAATAGGTCAAAATAGCACTCAAAGCTTCTCTGTGTCAGAACAGAAACCCCCGCGAAATATTTACTCAGCACTGTACCTTTCATCATTTGAAAACGCTTGATTGTACTCAATTAAGGGGAGGGCTTTTTTTTTTTTAGATAACCACACTGCATTTAGAGAAATCCAATCATATAGCATTTTAATAGCACATTTCTTCCCCTAATTTTCTTAGTCATCTGCTGATCTTTATTTGCCAATGGAAACCATACATTAATGCTGCAGTTTGGATGAAAATGAATAACATTTCTTATAGGTCAACAGTTAACACAGCAGAAGTTTCATTTCTCTCCCATTAAAATTGTTTATTTGCCTCATCTTGATGTATATCAAATGAGATTCCGTGGTAGCTCAGTTGGTAAACAATCCACCTGCAATGCAGGAGACCCTGGTTAGATCCCTGGGTTGGGAAGATCCCCTAGAGAAGGGAAAGGCTACCCACTCCAGTATTATGGCCTGGAAAATTCCATGGACTGTATAGTCCATGCGGTCACAAAGAGTTGGACACAACTGAGTGACTTTCAATTTCATTTTCAATAAGAAATGAAATATACAAGGTTGTGACCTATGCCAGTAGATTTTGGTGTTTCTAGGGTTTTATTGTTAATTGGCTGCATTGTATGTCAGATCTGATTCTTCCACGCCACTGTTAAGGTTGATGATTCTTCAGAACACCACTGAAAAGAGAAATAGAAGGAATTTCACCAAAACAAGAAACTAGCTCCTATCTATAAAAGATAGTGATTCAGGAGCCTATCAGCATCATTTCATAGAAACACACTTCACTTGGTACGCAAGAGCCACAGCCAGCTTCTCTGGGAACCTCCAATTAAAAAGCTGAGACCTATTGAAAAAACAAGGAACCAGGCACAAAAGTTCCTAAGGACAGACCCATGGTTTTTACTTTTATGGTTAGGAAAATAAAATGTATTCCATCCCGAGAAACTCCATGAGTATGAAAAAAAGTGTTTTACCGGGAAGAAAGAAAAAAAAAAAACTACTCAATTTGAAATTCTGCACTGATTTCAGAGGTTTCAGGTTAGAATACATTTCTGGAAATAGAAAACTGATTAATATGAAGAAATTATTCTTGCCAACATCAAGTAAGGACCTGTCCCATGGAGCTGTGTATTTTACTTTGCCTAATAAATGCCCTCTTTAGTGGTTGGGTGTAAGATTATTTTTTGGTAAAATTATATGCTAATCTCTCCAGTGGAGCTCACTGTTTGAACTAATGGAATATTGTTTTACAATCTGAAAACTCCCTCTCTAATGTATCTATTGTTAGTCTGGGGATTTATGTTCATTAAATTGCTAAACAGAGAGCTAGCCTGCATATCCTTATCTCTGAGAACTTGAAGGACAGGACTTGGGGGAAGCAGACAAGCAGGGCAGGAGCATGGTAAGGACACTGGCCAGGAAGTCAAAAGGTCTTGCTTGAATCCAGTTTCACCAGTTACTAGCCAAAGGTCTGGAGCTAAGTCAGCATATCTTTCTGAGCCTCAATTTCCTTACCTGTAATAATGTCACATAAAGAAACTACACGCATCAAAATGTAATCATCCATGCAAAAACACCTGGTAAACTGTTACATGCTAGACAAAGTTGATAATCATCAGTCAGCTCAGTTGCTCAGTCATGTCTGACTCTTTGCGACCCTATGGACTGTAGCAAGCCAGGCTTCCCTGTCCATCACCAACTCCCAGAGCCTACTCAAGCTCATGTCTGTCATGTTGGTGATGACATCGAAGTATCTCATCCTCTGTCATCCCCTTCTCCTCCTGCCTTCGATCTTTCCCAGCATCAGGGTCTTTTCCAATGAATCAGTTC
>NW_011491834.1:19923-20083 GCF_000754665.1 Bison bison bison | reverse complement strand
ACTGGTTGGATCTCCTTGCAGTCCAAAGGACTCTCAAGAGTCTTCTCTAACACCATAGTTCAAAAGCATCAGTTCTTCAACGCTCAGCTTTCTTTACAGTCCAACTCTCACATCCATACATGATTACTGGAAAAACCATAGCTTTATTAGATGGACCTTT
>NW_011491834.1:19241-19823 GCF_000754665.1 Bison bison bison | reverse complement strand
CACATGTATGCTGCTGCTGCTGCTGCTAAGTCGCTTCAGTCGTGTCCAACTCTGTGCGACCCCATAGACAGCAGCCCACAAGGCTCCCCCATCCCTGGAATTCTCCAGGCAAGAACACTGGAATGGGTTGCCATTGCCTTCTCCAATGCAAGAAAGTGAAAAGTGAAAGTGAAGTCGCTGAGTCTTCTCCGACTCTTAGCAATCCCATGGACTGCGGCCCACCAGGCTCCTACATCCATGGGATTTTCCAGGCAAGAGTACTGGAGTGGGGTGCCATTGCCTTCTCCAGGACACATGTATATGTATGGTCAATTTATACTGATGTATGGCAAAAGCCATCACAATACTGTAAAGTAATTATCCTCTAAATAAAATAAACTTTTAAATGATACAAGAAACAATACCAATTAATTAAATACCCTCTACTCCTGCTTCCGAAGCCAACAATGGACATGATATAATCAGTAGCTAACGGGAAAATACCACATCAAAAAACATAACTTTTTAGATTTGGGAGAATGACATTGAAACACATAAAATATCATGTAAGAAACGAGATGCCAGTCCAGGTTTGATGCACGA
>NW_011491834.1:12905-19141 GCF_000754665.1 Bison bison bison | reverse complement strand
GGGGAGGGAGGAGGGAGGAGGGTCCAGGATGGGGAACACATGTATACCTGTGGCGGATTCATTTTGATATTTGGCAAAACAAATACAATTATATAAAGTTTAAAAATAAAATAAAATTAAAAAAAAAAACCTAACTTTTTTATTGAAGTATGGTTGATTTACAACATTGTTCTAGTTTCAAAGTGATTCTGTTGTTCATATTTTTCAGATTATTTTCCATTACAGATTATTTTATGAGATACTGAATATAGTTCCTGTGCTATATAGTAAGTCCTTCTTGCTTATCTGTTTTATGTATAGTAGCTCATATCTGTTAATCCCAAACTCCTAATTTATTCTTCCCCTCACCTTTCCCCTTTGGTAACCATAAATTTGTTTTCTATATCTGTGAGTCTGTTTCTGTTTTGTAAATAAGTTCATTTGTATTATTTTTTCAATTCCACATATGAGTGATATCATATAGGATTTGTCTTTCTCCAACTTACTTCACTTAGTATGATCATCTCTAGGTCCATCAAAGAACATAATTTTAATCAAATAGCCTATGTTTGGAGCCCTGGCTTGAAAAGGAAAAGCCTGCAGTCACAGCAAACATCAGAAAAGGCATGCCAGGTTGGAGCTAACTTGGCCTCTGTGGAGTCTCTGGCACCAAGGATACATTATGGGAATAAAACAAAGCTTCACCCCAGAATGACTCTGTTCAGAAAATGCATGCAGAAAGCCTCAGGGAGTCAGCGAACTTCACCCTGTTAGGATCTATCTCAAATTTGATCCTGTAGAACATGTTGAGAGTAACTCATTAAATTAACTGACCTGAAAATACTGATCCTTTAAGGCCCAGTTTCATTACATCTTCAATAACCAGCCTCTGAATTTCTTCAAATGGAATTAATCTCTCCCCTAGTCTGTGCCCCAAATAAAAGTGGTACCCCTCTAGTAATGGCACTCAGGCACATTGTGTTTACCTTAGAATTTGTGTGTGTATGTGTATTTCTGTACACACATGTGTGCCTACATACTTGTGTACTGCATCACTTCTAAGAATCTGCTTGCAATGCAGGAGACCCAGGTTCAGTCCCTGGGTTGGAAAGATCCCCTGGAGAAGGAAATGGCAACCCACTCCAGTATTCTTCCCTGGAGAATCCCATGGACAGAGGAGCCTGGCGGGCTACAGTCCACGGGGTCGCAAAGAGTCGGACACAGATGAGCGACTAACACTTTCACTTCACTGTCTCACTCACAAGAGTATAATCTAAGCTCATGTCAGGAATCATATAATCCTTCATAGCATCAAGCACACTGCCTTACACATAGTAGTTGCTCAACAAGCACTGCTGACTGTTAAAGGGAATAAAAATTATGCATTTACTATTAAGTATTTTCTTTTTTTCTGTGCCCTATCTACTTCAGGCTTTAAGGTCTTCCCCTCCTTATTGAATCCTGTGATTAAGGGAAAAAGTCCATAGAATTACAGCTGACTATAGGCATATTTTTAGAAAAATAGAAAAATCAGTATATAGCATAAGAATCATAATCACTGTTCCTGAATAAAAATGGTCAATGATCTCGGATCTGAGAGCAGGGATTCTCATTCTGGATGGAGCTGAGTATAGCCGTACTATTAAACCCCTCAAGGGAGGTCAGTGTCCTTGAATTATCGTAAGTCCCCATCCCAACTGGAGCTTAAGTCCATCTAGGATGGCACTGTCCACTACTGGAGCCACTAGCCACATGTGCCTATCCCACGTGATGTATGGAGACTGAATTGAGGTATACTGTAGATATAAAACACACAACGGATTTCAAAGACTTAGCACAAGATTCTAAAAATAAGATATCTCATTAGTAATTTTTATATTGATTACATGTTGAAATGAAAATATTTTCAATATATTAGGTTAAATAAAATATATCATTAATTTACCTTTTTAAATGTGGCTACTAGAAAATTGAGAATTACGTATGTGGCTTGCATTATATTTCCATTGAACAGCACTAAAATTGGACCCCCTCAAAAAGAATCTATCCTTGAAACAATCCAAATGCTAATAACTAGCATTTCCACCATCTCCTCTTGAAACTAACATGACCCTCCAAACCAAAGGACTATGACACAAAGGCTACATTTAATACAAGACTACATTTTCATCTTCAAAGTATCTGAGTCTGTATCCAAGCTAGTAGTAGTAGTTCCAGATAAATGCCTTCCAAGCAGAGAAGAGACTTATACAATTTTTCAAGAGTTACAAGTAATAAGAAAAGGCATTCTTGAACTTCCTAAACAATGAAACCTCAATATTTACCAACTCATGCTGACATGATGCGACAGCAAAGCAGAAAGGTAAGATAAAATCCAAAAGCTTTGCAGGAGGTAGCACGGGGCTTGTATCCTACCAATTGTTTGTTGAATTGAACTGAATTTGGAAGAGGCTGTCTAATTGGATTTGATCTTTTTTTAAACTGAATTCAATGAACCAGGGTATGTCCATACACAACCCTAAAGCTCTCCAGTGAGTCTATTAACATATATTCAGGGTGGATATTGTGCTTTCTTGGCCCTTTATATAGCAACTACTGGATGCCTTCTAGAGCACTAGCTGCTTTAGGGCAGAATTAGGCATAAGCGTAACCTTCATTGGAATAAGTACCTTCTTATCCTCATGTTTCACCTAAGGTAGGCGAGCACCTGTGGCATTGGCCCTGGGGACAGCATCATAAATGAGCCTCCAACTACTGCACACACCTGTGGTAGTTAAATTTTATCATCCATAAAGATTTGGGCTCCGTGTATCAGGCACAGATAGCACCTGGAATTGGAGTATTAAAAAGAGACTTTAAGAACTAGGAAGAACTCATTAACTAGGTGGGAGGAACCCTTTCACAATGTACGCATACCTCAAATCATCACACTGTACATTTTAAATTATCTTACAATTTTATTTGTCAATTATACCTCAATAAAAAGGAGAGAAATGGGAAAAACCGATTTTCAAGCAAAGGGAATGTAAATACTGACAGAATAACCCTGTTAAATTGCACATAATTCCACTTAAAACATGAAAAGCCCAAAGCAATATCAACAGGTCTATTCAGTTAATTCAGTGAAATACAAAGAGAAAAACATTCAACCCAGGCATTTGGCACTGTGAAAACAGACTATATGTAGTTGATGGGTCAATCTGTTTTCAATAGGTTGTGTTCACCCTGTGGGCACAGACTTAGTCTGTGACTATTGCCTTAGAAAAGGCAACAGTCTGATCAGATATAGTAAAGTGAAGATGGTCACAGTGGTCCAGGAACCCCTGGTCAAACTTTACCCATATTAGGGCACTCTCACACTGGGCTGTTTTGAATGAAACCCAAATCTATTTATGTATTTTCCTAGCCTTCTTTATCATCTCCTTGTGTACCATTGAGCAGTTTTTGAGGAGACAAGCCACTATTACAATGTTGTCAAGGCCCTTCTCGTTTTCTAGTTCAAATCCTTGTTCATGCTGTTTGCTAAGTACTTGTTCCCTGTGACAGCTTTCAGCCAAACAGAACACACTGAATGCTGCATTCCAAACCACTCTGTCCTGCTGGGCTCTGAGTGAAACAAGCTCTTCAAACTTCATCATGTGAACTTTTCACAAGGAACAATCTCCCTCAGACAATTCCATTCAGAGATACTATCCGTGAAACTGGGACTCGGAGAAGGGGTGACATCAGAGGCTTCCCTCTCCGACCAGGGTCATGACCACCAAGGTTGTATTCGAGAGGCTCCCACGTGGTGTGGCACATGACTTTCTTAATCATCTAACATTTCTCCCAACTTTCCCAGAAGCTTCCAATTTAAGATAGCTACACTTAAACACAAAATTGGGTACTGATGTCAAGAAAGCCTGGGATTTCAAGAAGGGAAGAATAAGAAATTTGCAGCCAGGGTCTCTACTAGGGATACGAGAGGAAATGCAAGACACACTATATAATATGTGCCATATGTAGGGGTTTGGGGCAGTGTACTAGGAATCCTAGAAACACAAAGGATTCTATCCAACAAAGAGGCTGGGGGGAAAAAAAAAACAAGAAAAAGGTGAGAAAATGGTAGTTGAAATGTCCAAAGCCCAGGTTTAGAGATGAAAGCTTTGACCATGGCAGAAGGCTTATTGCACTGATGTGGTGAGCCAGCTTGCCAGCAGTTAGACAGGAGGGCAACACATGGCTGTAGTCAGCGGAATGTGGGGTTGTTTTCAGAAAGGCCTGCCTGGCAGCTCCTGAAGATGAGGAGAGCAGCTCATGCATTCAGGATGGTTTCTATTTCTGTTCTTGCCAGAGTTGGGCCATGTGGACTCAATGGACTTCCAGGTGCCCCTTTATTAATAGTCCAATGAGTCTATGAACTCATCTCTCTTTGAAACATCCTCCTGCTTGACCTGCTATTTTTGAGAAAGGAAACTGCCCAACTAAGGGGGCATTTGACTCTAATATACCCCTTAAACATTCAATATTGTTTTAACTTCTTGACCTTCTAAGGAAGATGGAACAAAAAGAGAGAGAGGTAAGCTGCTACATTCCCATCTTACAAGTAGCCAGGCCATTGTAAGTGAGTGAAGCTTGGAATTGTGTCAACATGGCAGTCCTGATTTTAAGGAACTCACAGAGCTCAGCTGTTCAGACACTAGATCATTGAAATGAGACTATCACAGAAAGAAGGTCATCACTACCACTGCCAATTAAATCAGAGACCAGAAAGTGCCAGAGTTTGCGTAAACCTTAAAGATTATCTAATAAAACCAACTTCTTTATTTCATATCAAGCAAAAAAAAGGGCTGACTTGTTCAAGGTCAGTTATTAGGAAGGTCAAGACCTAAGCCAGGATCTTGTGTGCTTGTCACTGAAGCCTGAGACAGTACAATCATATTTACAAGCAAGAAAGAACACTGATAACTTTTTATATGCTACACTTCTTCGGGAAAGCACATTTAATACCTGATTAAAACCACTCCTCCAAAGTTTTGCTTTGAGCTGTTCTTCCCACAATGTAATTCTATGACAAAAGTAATTCGTTTGTTTAAAAAAGAAAAGTTTGGTGTAATGCTGAATATGCCTTTTCAGTGTACATGTGCAATAATGCAGATTCTTACCCACCTCCTATAAGAGACCCTCTTGCGGTGAACATTTTAAATTCTTTTTAACTTTCTGCATATTAAAAAGCAGAGATATAACTTTGCTGAGAAAGGTCCATCTAGTTAAAGCTACGGTTTTTCCAGTAGTCACATATGGCTGTGAGAGTTGAACCATAAAGAAAGCTGAGTGCCAAAGAATTGATGCTTTTGAACTGTGGTGTTGAAGAAGACTCCTAAGAGTCCCTTGGACTGCAAGGAGATCAAACCAGCCAATCCTGAAGGAAATTAACCCTGAATATTCATTGGAAGGACTGATGCTGAAGCTGAAACTCCAATACTTTGGCCACCTGATGCAAAGAAGTGACTCATTTGAAAAGACCCTGATGCTGGGACAGATTGAAGGCGGGAGGAGAAGGGGACGACAGAGGATGAGATGGTTGGATGGCATCACCAACTCAATGGACATGAGTTTGAGCAAGGTCCAGGAATTGGTGATGGACAGGGAAGCCTGGCGTGCTGCAGTCCATGGAGTCACAGAGTCAGACACGACTGTGCAACTGAACTGGGAATGAACTTGGTGTTTTATAGTCTCCTGGGGCAAAGGCAAACTAACAAACACAGTGTTAAGTCCTAAGTGGGAACTCTGGGATGAGGCATTTAATCATAACTTGGAAGGGCAAGGAAGATATCCGAAAAAGTAAAAAGGTAAATCATGAGGTGAGCTTTGAAGACTGAGCTGGAGTGAAGTAGACAAAAAGGAATTTAGGGCAGGGCATCAGAGGCCAAAGAAGCAATAAGGTAAAATGGCCCAGAGTCCAAAGATTATAAAAAGTTTAGGAAACTTTAAGTGGTCCAGGTTGGCTGGTGGCTAGAGTGCAGTGGTAGTGGCAAGGGGTGACTTATATTCCCTGAATGCATAACTCCAACAGCTTCCCCTAAACAAACACAACAGAGAAAAGAAAGTATGCTTGCCAGGCCAGAGAGGCTTCACAACAGCGCAAGTTTCCTAGTGCCACCTGATCATCAACATATTAATTAAAAGGCCAAACACAATATAACTGAGGAAGGTCCAGTGAAGCGAGCAACGGACTGGAACCAGCTAGGGGGTAGCAGTCTTACCAGTAAGTCACT
>NW_011491834.1:11991-12805 GCF_000754665.1 Bison bison bison | reverse complement strand
AGTGGCAAGGGGTGACTTATATTCCCTGAATGCATAACTCCAACAGCTGCCCCCAAACAAACACAACAGAGAAAAGAACGTATGCATATACTATTGGAAGAGGTTGGTAAACCTCCTGATTAACTAACAACAAATCCTCCCCTGACCTCTACTCCATCATCAGTTCACAAAAGGCAAAGTGATCTAAGTGCAATGTTCCCTGTTTTAATTTTGATTAGAAAGCAGTGGTCTAATGAATAATCTCTCTGCTAGAGGTTAGGAAATCAGAGCCTTCTCTCAGTCTCCTATGAAAGGACCAAATGAGGAAACATCAGTTAATAACGTTTTTCCTCCGTCTTCTCAACTGTGCTCCTAGAAGAAAAATGTGTGCAATATGCAAAGTCATGATGAAGATAATACATACAAATGGGGAGATTCACTTTAAGCTGGCACACAGGTTCACCAGCAATGATAATTTAAAACGAGCCCCTTGAATCAATCACAAATCTCACAATGGGGTCACTGGAGTTTCAGACTTCACTGTGCACCAAGACCACTGACCTCCTCCTGAAAGGAGGTCACTTCCGGGACCCTCCCACTGAGACTGTAATTCACCTGGAGGGGGCTTCTGAAGCGGCCAGCTTCAGAAGCAACTCAGTGGATTCTCAAGGGAGGTGGTCATGGAACTGACCACACTTTGCAAAATGCTGAATCAAATAGTCAGGAAAAGGCTGCAGGGGAGAATCATCTAGAAATTAGAGAATGAGCTTCAGGTGCCTTTCCTGGGCAGTAGCTACACAGAGAAAGAGAGCAGAATAGCTACAACTGGGCCTGG
>NW_011491834.1:10520-11506 GCF_000754665.1 Bison bison bison | reverse complement strand
CTGAAGTGTGGGAGGTTCTAAGTGAGCAAAGGCTTCCCAGAGAAAGCCCTGTCAAGTCAAACATCTCCACAATCCTGGTTAACCAAATGGTAATTTCCGCAGGAAAAAGCATCCCACGGGAATAGCCTGGTTACCACCAGCTCCAGTGTCTCACTGCTGGATCAATCTTCCTAAAGCACAGATTGAGTGGTATCACCCTGCCTCAGGACAGAACCTAAAGCACTGGGCCAGGCATTTGAGACCCTCTGTACTTTGGCCCCTACCTCCCCCTGCCTCTACATACCCAGCACCTATGATCCCCTGAACACAGTTTACTGTTTTTCTCTTTCCCAAACTTTGTTATATTCTTCACCTGCTAGGATTGCCTGGGCCCTCCCTTCCTACCTGTTCTGGGAACCTGTTCAAAGGCCACCTCCTCCACAAGCTGTGACCCTCTGGGCAAGGAAGGCCTCTGTTTTTATGCACAGCCCTTTGGTGCTTTGCATACAATTAGAAATGCTTTCTGGACTGTATTTTGGCTTCCCAGATGGCACTAGTGATAAAGAACCCACCTGCCAATGCAGGAGATGTAAGAGACGTGGGTTCAAACCCTGGGTCAGGAAGAATCCCATGGATAGAGGAGCCTGGCAGGCTACAGTCCATAGGGTTGCACAGGGTCAGACACGACTGAAGTGACTTAGCACGCTGGACTATATTATCTTTCAAGCCAGGATGTGCTTTTTGAGGATTAGGATATTTTTTATGTTTTTTAAACATCCCTTCTCAGGGCCTAGCATGGTGCCTCAGTCTGTATTTGCAAAGTGCCTCAATAGCAAGTTTTTAATTCTACTAGGGAATTCATTTTATTTTGTTGTATTATTTCAATGCACTAGTCAATAACAAATCTATTTCAAAGGCCACACTAATGAAACAAAAAATTTGATATCAACCTAAAGGCAAGGATGGAGAAGGCTATGGCACCCCACTCCAGCACTCTTGCCTGGAAA
>NW_011491834.1:9322-10127 GCF_000754665.1 Bison bison bison | reverse complement strand
GACGGGGGAGACTGGTGGACTGCCGTCTATGGGGTCACACAGAGTTGGACACGACTGAAGTGATGTAGTAGTAGTAGTAGTAGTAAAGGCAAGGTATTACACATCTATATATACTGTTTTGTGCACTGGTTTGGGGAGAGCCTGGGGAAGATTTGGATATTTTATCTTTCCCCCACCCCTTCATAACCTCACTCCCAACTCCTCCACCCCCATCCCACCCAGTCTACCCTTTCATCACCTCTACTCCACCTCACCCTCATTCAGAACTACTTTGGCCTTTTATGTATCACTAGGACTTTCACTTTCAAATCCTTTCCATCTTTACCCACCTTCTCATAGTCTTCCAGGCCAGAGGAAGTAGATCTTTGACTACTGTACCAGTTGCAAGGTGCATCTCTCAGGCAATTTTAGGAACTATAAGCCAGCCCTAACCTCCAGAGTGATGACCCTGAGTACTCACAAGTTAAACACACTTATAATTAATACAAGATCAGGGATATTTAGGCACATTTTAACTATGAAACAGTAGTTTCCATCTCAAACACAGAGATTCTGTTTTTTCCTGATTTCTAAACCAATCTATTTTTTTGCCTTTTGCAAAATATAGTGGATTTTGACGTTTTACTGATTTGTATTTATGGAGAAGGGAGAACATTAATGATTTAGGTACCAAGAACTGTGCTAGATACTTGAAATATGGGCTTTATCTTACCATCACAGTGACTTTAGGAGACACACAGTTCCATTTTACAGATGAAAAACTGAGGCCAAAAGACATTAAGTGATTTGCCCAAAATCACACAGC
>NW_011491834.1:8402-9222 GCF_000754665.1 Bison bison bison | reverse complement strand
GAGTTGGAAACGACTGAACCAACTTAGTACACACACACATACCCTTAAATAAAACCCAGAAACTCATTCTACTTTGTCTTCCACTTCAAAACAGAGATCACCAAAAAGATTTAACTTCAGAACAAGGGACATTTTATATCCCTAAGAAAAAGGAATACCACCAAGCCACCAGGAATGCCATCTTTGACCTCAGGCTCTCAATTGTTGGCTTAACTTTCCTAAAAAGGGCATTAAATTGACTCAATAGCAACTTATTACCTGTCCAACCATCATAGCACTTTACCTCATCACATAATCACCAAAATGACTATTTTAAGAAAGAAAACTCACAGCCTCATAGATACACCTTGCACAGTTTCTATCTAGAAATCAGGTTCATGGTAGGTGGAGCCAAAACGGAATGTTCCAGATTTCACAAAGATGTCAAGTTTTGCATTCTGATAAAAGGTAACTGAACTAGAAGGAAAAAAACAAAAATGGTTAAAGCAAACAATCAACCAAACAGTAAAGGATAAGACTATCCCATACCCAAGCAAACACCTGTTAGTCCTTCTAAGACTTTTAAATAAAGTCACATTTATTCATTCAACAAACATTTATTAAGCACCAGCAATTGCGCTAGATGCTACGGAATATTACTGTGAACAAGATAAACCAGGCTCCCGTTTGACCGGATACTTCTGCATTAAATGGTCTTGCTAACTACTACATGGTACTTGTACTCTGCTAGTATTATAATTCTGGGAAAGTCAGAGTCATAGGAAGCCTCTTCTGGAATACTTTTAAAGTTTTTGTTGTTGTTGTTTTTTTTTGTTTTTTG
>NW_011491834.1:3697-5318 GCF_000754665.1 Bison bison bison | reverse complement strand
TGGCCAAGGAGATAGCCCTTTGCCAGAGCTTTAGGACTACCCTGAATATGGTGCCTCAGAGTTATTATCAGAGGCACATGTTTTTATTTTCTCTAAGTAAAAAAACTTGGACCGAAATGACCGACAGTAGGTCAGCATATCCTATTTTCTCCCCTCATTTTTGATTGGGTTAAAAAGCAAGAAGAAAGACTGCAGTGTCTTTGAAAGAGCACAACCCTCTGCTTGGGCTTGAGTTGTCTGGCTGGTATCCTCCATTCAGTTGGTTTCAGCACCTGATTAATTAGTTAATTAGTACTTAGAGCTGACTAGCCCCGGTCGGCAATTTTCCTGCCCTGCATGGTGAAATGTTGAATCCAGCATTGAAATTTCTGTGTCGCACGCCCTAATTATTATCACCCCACTACTTTTTAAACCATTGCACCAAATTATTATAGACAGAGCCAGACGACTGTGTGGGAATATGTTCTTTCTGAGAAATAATGGTAGACTTAATCAATATTTTTCACTGTTGCCCTTAACACATATAAATAAAACAATTGAACGGGAAAAATTCTAATTCAATTAGCCTCCAACTCCTTCCATAGTGAAAATGACTTTATATGAGAGACAATTCAGAAAAATCACACCAAAAATTTTTTTAATGTTTTATCAGTTCCTCATATTGCAAAGAGTATGTTTACAAGAATCCTATCTGAGGTTAGTTTTGTCCCTATATAAGCCTAAAATGCCAGAATATTTACGAAAAGAATAGAAAAATGGAAAGCAAACCAAAAAACCCAAGATCATTTAAACTAGCTGTAAGGAAGTGATGTTATCTGTGTGTGCTTGGGGTGGAGGTACTTTTGATGTTTAAAATACTGACATGGTTTAGGAGTGAGTTTTCTATAGGAAAAATATTCCTTGGCTGCTGCCCCTTTCTTCCATAATTTTAATGTCGTGGCTAAGGTTAAATATCAACTAGGGAAAATTAGTTTTAGGAAATGTTAGGACACAAACCTAACAGTCTAATTTTTGGCAGTTCTCAATGTACCATTACTAAAAAGGGACCCAGTGTGTCAATGACTTTCAATATTACGCATAGCTATTTTCACCTGAAACAATCCTTATATATCAGTAGTGGGTTGCCTGTAATTGTAAGAGCTAAATGGTACACAAAACTGGATACACAACCACACAGATCAGTAAATGGGTCAGACTGAAAGCAAAAGTAAACACCAACCTTAGGAAATGAAAGAAGTTAAAAGATAAGTGTTAAGGACCTTATTCTTTTTGGAGAATAAAACAAGATTTAGTAGCTTTCCACTTAATTTAAATGAAAAGAATCACTACCTTACATATTGCAGTGATAATGTAATGGGGAAAGAAAACAAAAAAGTCTTTGTACAAATGACACCTCCTATAGTTGTTGTGAAGAAACTTTTCCCCTTGGTATCTGCTAACAAATTCTAATTAATGCTGCACATTCCTTTACTGAAATCATTTAATGCGTAACAAGGGGGGTAAAAAGAAATGCTGAATGCTCGTGATTGCCCTGTTAGAATTATGGGAGTGAAAGCCTGGGGCCCCAAACTTACTGTCTATTAAAGCCAAGCTTTGAAAAAGAAATGCAACCTACAAAAGC
>NW_011491834.1:0-372 GCF_000754665.1 Bison bison bison | reverse complement strand
ACAAATTCCATAATCAACTTATATAAGAAACCAGAAGCTATTTATATGTGCTTTTGGTTGACAATAAAAATGATATACAATCAGGAACTCTGAGGAAAACAGAAAGCTGTATGATGATTCTAGTTCTAATAGGAAGCATACTAAGTGTGGCATTGTTGTGAGCCATTGAAGGAGTGTAAGAAAAGATAATCCATTTGGTTTTGACATTTGAAACATTCTCCCATTAGCATCATTTTTTTTGTTGTTTTACTGCCACATGATTACGTCTTTTTTATCTGTAAGTACAACCACACTGTTTGGTCTTGGTTATTTGTTGTTGTTGTTCAGTCACACAGTCATGTCAGACTCTTTGCAAACCCATGGACTGCAGCC
>NW_011491833.1:14160-15085 GCF_000754665.1 Bison bison bison | reverse complement strand
AAAAAAAAATATCCCGATAGATTTCTGGCCCCTATGGGCTCTCATTAAAGCTGTGATTTTGCCATTTCAAGGTAATTCTAGACCTCCTGATATTTGGCAACAGGCAGAACACTTATTACATGAATATGAATTAGATGATGAAACCTTACAAAAGGCCCAATTAGAACAACATAAAATATTTCAGAATTTTCCTACAAGCCCTGCCCCGGTTACTCCAAGTGCTCCTCCCCTGCTAGCGGGCACAAATCCCAAAGTCTCTCCCTTGCTAGAACCTAATGATTCTGGCAACAACTCCCCTAAGACACCTTTTGACATTAAAACTGACAACACCTTTCTGAATAACAATAATAAGTTTTTACCACACACTCTTAATTGTAAGAATCTGCTACCTACTCACTCTCCTTCACGACAGAGGCTCTCTGAATTGCGGGCTTTGCAATCACAAGTCTCTGAAACCAATGGTTTCTCTGCCTTTCCAGTTTTTAGAAATCCTGACGCTCAAAGGCACATAATACCTCATTGTAAGGGTATTAACCTTTTTCACATGCAACAAATTAAAAAAGCTATAACTATGTATGGCCCACATTCACCTTTTACTAAAGCACTTCTAAATTCCATAACATCCTCTACTGGAGATTTTATTCCCCATGATTGACAAACTTTAATAAAAGCTTTCCTTAAACCAGGAGAATATCTTCAATGGATAATGTGGTATCATGATATAGCCAGAGATCATGCTAACAGAAATGCGGGAGCTGGCGCTCCCCAAACTCAAATTACTTTTGAAATGCTAACTGGTACAGGACAATTTGACACTATAGAAGCTCAAATACAGTGCCCTCCTTTGTTACATGAACAATTAAAAACAGTGGCCGTTGAAGCTTGGGATCGAATTACTCCTCAAGGGGAACCTACAGTTAGCTAC
>NW_011491833.1:9648-10545 GCF_000754665.1 Bison bison bison | reverse complement strand
CTCTGAATGTACAATTACTGCAAAAGGAAATCTTTGAAACTTTTTCTAAACCTCTGCCCTCTTCCACTAATTTGGAAACTTTAGCTGAACAACTAGCTGATCAATTATCTGGGCTAGACCCACAAGGATGGTTTCAACGTATTATGCACAGCATCGGGTCTGGAACTGTAACTTTGGTGATTGTCTTGGTAATTATACTTGTTGTTTATCATTGTCTTTCTATAAGGGTGGTTAATACTAAACAAACTCAATTGGTCAGGACTTTTTATACAAATATATTAAAATAGGGGGAATTGTCAGGAAGCATTTAACAGGAGGCTTCCTGTGTGCTGTTTTGGATATGTCATGAATCCTGTTCCTTATTAATTCCTGAATATTCAGGCATTAAGAGGAGTTGGCAAGCTGCTCCCACGGCTGAGAATGCATGCATTTCCTTCATTAGTTTTTCCATACGGTGATAAGTAACTATTTACAACCCTCTTCCTTTTTATGAACCATACAGTAAAAGTGATTATTTACAACCCTCTCTCTTTGATATGGATTGCCTTATGATAACTTGTAAGTCTGGACTTTTGATTTTTATCTTTGCTGAAAATAGCTACCTTGTAAGACAGTATATATACCCACACTATGTTGAATAAAACAGCTTTGCTCCATCAGAGCTTGGGTCCCCGTGTCTTTCTTTCTTTCTCTCTCTCAGGCTAATTCTTTGGAGTGCAGAAGCCCACTGAGCTCACTTTCTTGCCTGGGCTTCTAAGTCCCTCTCGAGAAGGTGCACTGTGCCTTCACCCCCTTGAGAGGGTGCCTGGTACCTACATGAAGCAGTGCAAGCTCTGTGTCAAGAGCTTTATTGGTTTTCTGCGTAAACCAAGGAATATCAGCTTCTTTCTCTCTTTT
>NW_011491833.1:5088-5698 GCF_000754665.1 Bison bison bison | reverse complement strand
GTCCCAAATCTTCCCACCCTCTCCCTCTCCCACAGAGTCCATAAGACTGTTCTATACATCAGTGTCTCTTTAAAATTATCCATTTTAAAGGCAACAATTCAATAGAATTTAGTACATTTACAGTGTTGTAAAACCACAACCTCTATGTAGTTCTAAAAAATTTTCATTACCCCAAAATAAAATCCCGTATCAATTAAAGCAACTGTTCCCCATCCTTCCCTCTGACCAACCCATGCCAAACACCAGTCTTTCTGTCTCTATTCTGGACACTTCATATAAATGAAATCCTACAATATGTGACCTGTTTTGTTTGGATTCCTTCACTTAGCATTAATGTTTTCAAGATCGTTCCACATTGTAGTATGTTTTGGTACCTCATTCATATTTTTACGATGAGTAATAGTCCACTGAATGCATATATCAATACTAAATTTTATCTGTTTATCAGCTGATGGACATTTAGGTCGTTTCCAACTTTTGGCTATTGTGAACAGTGCTGCTATGAATATTCATGTCGAAGTGTTTGAGTACCTGTTTTTAATTCTTTTTGGTATATACCTAGGAATAGAGTTGCTAGGTCATATGAGAATTCTGTGTTTAACTTTTTGGA
>NW_011491833.1:0-1044 GCF_000754665.1 Bison bison bison | reverse complement strand
GAAATAAAAGTCACACAGAGGATTAGTATTGAAAAAAGTACAGCAACCTAGTAGACTGTAACCTAAAACTCAAATGCCCCTCTGGCACTGGAAGGTTAGAAGAGATTTCTAAAGATGAAATATGCATAAATCAGTTTCTGTAAGGATAAAATACTCAGTCAACATGAAATGGCTACAATGAAACATCTGCTCATATGACAGCAGAGAAATGGTCACAAATGTGAGACCCAAGAAACTGAGGAGACCATTCAGACTCCTTTGTTGGAAACTGACAAACTGATTCTGCAACTATCTGTAATGACAGTAAATAAATTTATAATGCCAAAGCCAGAAGCATTTCAAATGAACTATGAAGTTCAAGATACTGAACTTTAATGTTTTCACAAGAGCGATATTATGAAGACTGTTCACTATGAACATAGGTCCTGAGACTATAACTAATGTACTAAACAACAGAACACACTTGGTGAGCTGGCAAAATTCACACTTGCAGTGTGAAATTTTCTTTTCATTTGCAGTGACACATAGTAAAAGCTCTTGATCAGAACATAAAACTCAAACAGAGGCACTCTAAATAGAGAATGGTGTGTGTGCTAAGTTGCTTCAGTCATGTCTGACTTTTTGCAACCCTATGGACTATAGCCCACCAGACTCCTCTGTCCATGGGATTCTTCAGGTAAGAATACCGGAGTGGGTTGCCATGTCTTTCTCCAGAGGATCTTCCCCGAGAATGGCAAGACTAGCCATTGATTGAGCTGCTTAACTACTCTGAGCTTCAATTTACTTATCCGGAAAATATGGATAATAATAACCCTCAGAGGCTGTTGTCAGGGTCTGAGCATATTTATGTCAAACACATAATCACTAAGTGCCATACAATACGTGATAAATGGTGGCACTTGTTACTATGATTAGTCACCAAAAAATATATAGAATCTGGCCACTTCTCATTGACTCCACTCCTACTGCTGTAGTCAAATGTCCATTATCTCTTCCCCAGTTACTGCAGTTTCTCCCTAACTGGTTTTATGGATGTCATGGATT
>NW_011491832.1:8764-10338 GCF_000754665.1 Bison bison bison | reverse complement strand
TGACTCTGCAAATCTAATTAGCCAGTATACTTAATTGAACTTTAACCTTAAGAGATAACTTACAAAATAATTTTCATTTCAGAGACTGGCAGCAGTGTTCCACTGTACCAGAAGGAAAAGAAAGTTGTTTTGAGCACAGAACATCCCTGAGGAGTTTAGCTAGGAATGGAACCAAGAGCCAGATGAGTTAAAGGTGCCAACTGGCTCCATTTGCCTTGCTTGCTCTGCATCTCCTTGCTGACAAACTAGACGAAAATACAAAGTGCAGTTATTTCCAAATGTGGGCTTTTGACCTCAGAGCTCCAAATCTCTCCTCTGCGGGGGCGGGATTTAAAGCCCAAAAGGCAGCTCAGCTAAGACAAAGAGTTTGTATCTGAAAAATACACCCAGAAAGTCGCAATGACACAAATTCATCTCCATCAAGATTTTACTGCCTGAACACACAGGCCAAAACAAATAAATAAAAATGACTGTTTGGTATATTTGTGCCAATCTACTAAACTATCATAGAAAACCTCTTGGGGCAGAGACATTTAATCATTTTGGAATAGAATGGCTTTTGGGGACAGCATGTCTTTGGGTCTATTTCTATTCAAAGTCTTGAAGTGCCTCAAGTGCCTGGCTGGCCTGATGCATTAGGTACTACACCCTGAGGCTCTTGAAGTCAATGATTTATGGCAGCTGAAAGCTGTGAAATGTCTTTCTGCTGGGAGGACCATACAGCTTTCAGTCGATAGAATTAGCAGACACTTGAACACGTATTATAGCACCACCTGCTAGGCCTTCTAGAGATATTCAACAAATCCAGATCTAAGCTTCCCTGGAAGGACCAGCAGAGCCTCAAAAGCAGCCAGAGCTGAGGCTAGCCTAGCTACATGTGACATATGCGAGTTGTTGCAGGAAGTAAGGCAACCAATGGACATTTTCTTATAGACCCACACGGATCCAAGTCCAGTGAATGAACAATATTTGAAGATGAGGGAAGAAATAGAAATGTATTAGCAACCCAGATTCAATAACCACACCCAAGCATCTCCAAGTCATTGAATGAAGAGCCCAGTTCCATTTCCCAACCTTCCTGGCCCAAGTGAATCTAGCTCCTCCGCACAAGCTTGAGTCAGAAATGGAAGAACCTTGCTCCTGGTATGTGTCACTGTCATCTGCCCCACATCTGTGGGAGGAATCCGGGCTAATTCACATCACCTCTTGCTGGGCTACTGTGTCCATCATACTACTGTTCCTGGTCCTTTAGCTTGGCCTTCAGATTCACCTTCCTTAGGCTCCTTCATGTAACAATCTGTTCTGAATTTACCTTTTTGTCTCAATAGCACTCCCTCTCCCTTTATTCCCTCCAGCCCCAACCACAGTTCTTCACTTGGCTTTGAGCATCACACACCACACTTTGGAGTTACTGGCCCTGATACTGTGGGATCAGCCTGCATCACTTCCTCACAAAGGGAAATAGACATCTCTCAAAGTACCTACTGAACAACATCTCATTGAGCACCTTACATCCAGGATTGTCAGTGCCTGCCCCATCTCAGCCCCATTCCAGATTTTTGGAATAAGCATTC
>NW_011491832.1:5073-5647 GCF_000754665.1 Bison bison bison | reverse complement strand
GTTGGGAAGATCCCCTGGAGAAGGAAATGGCAGCCCACTCCAGTATTCTTGCCTGGAAAATCCCATGGACGGCAGAGCCTGGTGGGCTACTGTTCATGGGGTCGCAAAGAGTCGGACATGACTGAGCGAATTCACTGCACTTCATATATAATATAAATAAATATATATGTATAAATGAATCACTATGCTGTATACCTGAAACTAACACAACATTGTAAATCAATTATACTTCAATTTTTAAAAAAAAATAACTAAAAGGGTTTATAGGACTTACCAGGTAGACCTAGTGGTAAAGAATCTGCCGGCTAATGCAGGAGATGCTGGCTCCATCCCTGGGTCGGGAAGATGCCCAGGAAGAGGAAATGGCACCCCACTCGAGTATCCCCGCTGGAAGAATCCCATGGACAGAGAAGCCCGGTGGGCTACAGTCCATGGGGTCACAAAGAGTCAGCGTCAGTCAAGACTGAGCGTCTAAGCAAAAGGGTTTATGTGAGGGCAACAGACTCTAAACCACATAATTCATGTTTTAAGATGGAATAATGATGCCCATGACTTTAGACTTCAGTTTCTTCTT
>NW_011491832.1:3904-4973 GCF_000754665.1 Bison bison bison | reverse complement strand
GGTCGTGCCCGACTCTTAGCGACCCCATGGACTGCAGCCTACCAGGCTCCTCCATCCATGAGATTTTCCAGGCAAGAGTACTGGAGTAGGGTGCCATTGACTTCTCCGAATTTATACCCTACCTACATCTAAAGAGGTTCTAGATGGTTTACAATAAAAGCACATATACAATTCAAGGAAATAAGTACATGGACACTGATAGGACAATTAAAATAGAGATAAAAAGATAGTTAAACTCAAAAAGATACACACGCCCAAATGTCCCTATTATAACAGCCAGATGTAGAAGCAACCTAAATATCCATCAACAGGGGAATGGATAACTAATATGTGGTACATATATGCAATGGAATACTAGCCATAGAAAAAGAACAAAATAGTGTCATTTGCAGCCACATAGATGGACCCAGAGATCGTCCTACTGAGTGAAGTAAGTCAGACACAGAGAGAGAAATAGCATATGGTATTGCTTATATGTGGAGTCTCAAAAAAGGTGTGCAAATGAACTTATTTATAAAACAGGAGTCACAGTCATAGAAAAATGGATTTATGGTTACCAAAAGGGAAAGGAGGGGAAGGAAAAATTAGTAGTTTGGGATTAATATATACACACTGCTATGTCTAAAATAGATAACGAACAAGAACCTACTCCACAGGGAATTCTGTTCAATATCTCATAATAACCTATGATAGAAATGAATCTGAAAAAGAATATACATACATATATAAGAATGTATATATTCTTGTGTGCTCAGTCATTCAGTTGTGTCCGACTCTTTGCAGCCCTGTGAACTGTAGCCTTCCAGGCTCCTCTGTCCATGCAATATTTCAGGCAAAAATACTGGAGTAGATTGCCATTTCCTTCTCCAGGGGATCTTTCTAACCCAGGGATAGAATCCAGGGCTTCTGCTGCATCTCCTGCATTGCAGGTGGATCCTTTACCATTAGTGCTACCTGGGAAGCCCCAGGATATGTTTTTATATATAATATACGGCTTCCCTGGTGGCTCAGATGGTAAAGTGTCTGTCTGCAATGCAGGAGACCCGGGTTCGATCCGTGTTGGGAAGAT
>NW_011491832.1:0-361 GCF_000754665.1 Bison bison bison | reverse complement strand
AAATCAAGGCAAATTGGAAATGGTCAAACAGGAGATGGCAAGAATGAACATCGACATTCTAGGAATCAGCAACTAAGATGGACTGGAATGGGTGAATTTAACTCAGAAGAACATTATATCTACTAGTGTGGGCAGGAATCCCTTAGAAGAAATAGAGTAGCCATCATAGTCAACAAAAGAGCCCAAAATGCAGTACTTGGATGCAATCTTAAAAACAACAGTATGATCTCTGTTCATTTCCAAGGCAAACCATTCAATATCACAGTAATCCAAGTCTATGCCCCGACGAGTAATGCTGAAGAAGCTGAAGTTGAACAGTTCTATGAAGACCTACAAGACCTTCTAGAACTAACACCCAAAA
>NW_011491831.1:10488-10856 GCF_000754665.1 Bison bison bison | reverse complement strand
AATACCAGACCACCTGACCTGCCTCTTGAGAAACCTGTATGCACGTCAGGAAGCAACAGTTAGAATTGGACATGGAACAACAGACTGGTTCCAAATAGAAAAAGGAGTATGTCAAGGCTGTATATTGTTACCCAGCTTATTTAACTTATATGCAGAGTACATAATGAGAAATACTAGGCTGGAGGAAGCACAAGCTGGAATCAAGATTGCCAGGACAAATATTAATAACCTCAGATATGCAGATGACACCACCCTTATGGCAGAAAGTGAAGAACTAAGCAGCCTCTTGATGAAAGTGAAAGAGGAGAGTGAAAAAGTTGGCTTAAAGCTCAACATTCAGAAAACTAAGATCATGGCATCTGGTCCTA
>NW_011491831.1:8495-10046 GCF_000754665.1 Bison bison bison | reverse complement strand
GGGAGTTGGTGATGGACAGGGAGGGCTGGCGTGCTGTGGTTCATGGGGTCACAAAGTGTCGGACACGACTGAGCAACTGATCTGAACTGATTACTTATATGTTTTTAATATCTCTTGGTTTGGATCATGAATCAGAGAATAATGGATCTGTAATTTTGATATTATAATGAATCAGAGCTTCCAGATAAGACAAAGACCCCCCAGTTTACACTTCACTAGTAAAGGGCAGGGATTATAGCTTTTCTCTCAGTAAATTCTGGAGTAGCTTTACTTCCCTGATAAGTTGTCAGGTTACAGAATATGATTATTCTGTAGTCTCCATGAGCATAATATTTTAAATTCCCATCTAAACTTCTCAGAATATGTGTAGTACCATAGTACTGGGAGTGATTCTGTTCCCCAGGGATATTTGGTGATGTCTGGAGCCATTTTGAGTAGTCACAATTGAGAAGAAGTGC
Organism: Bison bison bison; assembly: GCF_000754665.1. Lineage (NCBI taxonomy): Eukaryota > Metazoa > Chordata > Mammalia > Artiodactyla > Bovidae > Bison > Bison bison. The sequence goes on along the minus strand of NW_011491831.1, from coordinate 9,588 downwards.
TACTGGCCCCTAGCTGGTAGAAACTATGGAGTTTCATTAAAAGCACAGTACATTATTCTCCACCAACAAAGAATTTTCTAGTCCTAAATGCTCATACTGCTGATATTGAGAAACATTGGCCTAGTGTTCCAACAGTGCTATCTGCCTGATATTGAACTGCTTATATTTCAAAAAAGGATGACCCTGAAAAAATACTTTTCTGACTTTCTTAGAATAAAGCTATTCATGTTGTCTGCAATTTAACCCAAGTATTTCTCTTTTCTTATTTTAGGGCCTTGTGATAAGGAGGGGGGAAATTGCACAAGCTTAAATAATATAGAATGGGGAAAGTAGTATGAGTCTGAGAATGTGCAACACATATAGATGGTTAGTGTAAAAAATCATTTTATAAAGTTAAACAGGTTTTACCTATCCTATGAGATCCAATATTTATACATAATACAAACAGAATTTTATCAGAATTGTTATAACTGATGATATTTTCTTTTATCTGGCACTATTCAGTGATAATTTTCCCTTGTAAACTAAATAACTGACTTTAAAAATCTCCAATACACAAAATTTGAAACTGGAAGATGGAAACAATACTAAATTATTTACATTATTCAATTACAGAATAAAGTGCCTCTTTAATGCAACACAAGTCTTAATAAAAAGCTGTAATAACCAAAATAACCCCAAGAAACATTTGAAACTTTTAAAAAGGGAGGTATATTTTATATTTCAAATAGCAGAAAATAATGAAATTACTGTGTGTCTTGTCAACTATTATTTAAGAATAGAATTTTATGTTCTACCTGGTTATTTAGTAAATAAATATGTAGTCACTAAAGCATTATGACTTAGTATCTTGCTGTCTTTTTGATATAACAGCATTAGTTGAGGGAAATGAAAAATAATGTGTAATTATTATTCAGTTTTGACAAGGTGCCATGTAGTTACACATGCAGTTGTTGCTGTGTAATTACTAAGGAGGCCATTCATCTAATAGTTTTTGTGCTTTGAGCGGCAGATCCTGCCATACGGTATGCAGCAGAGTCTAATGGTGAAACAAATCTCCAAAGATTCGTAGCAGTAATCTTTACAAAACAGA
>NW_011491831.1:3709-6820 GCF_000754665.1 Bison bison bison | reverse complement strand
CCATACCATCCCTCTGGGTTGTCCCAGTGCACCAGCCCCAAGCATCCAGTATTGTGCATCGAACCTGGACCGGCAACTCGGAAGCCAAGACTTTTACCCTCACCATCTAACAATAAGGATGACTCTGCTCCCTTCTTCTGTGGTGTCAATGGAAATCACGTGAGGAGTCTGGACTTCTGCCTTCATCCAGCTATAATGAGGCACCCCTCCACTTTTCCACTGGGTTGCTAGCAGAAGAGGCCTTTCACCACTGCCAAGTGATAATGAGGCCAGTCAAACCATGGTATCAATGGAGACCATGGGTGAACCTGTAACTACAACCCATTTATAAGTAGCAAGGACATCCTCATTTTGGGTATTAATGGAAACTTAGTGGTGAACCCAGACTTTGACTTCTGGGTCGACTTCTGGGTCATTTCATTATTGACTTGAAATGACCCCACGTGTTTCTCTGATAAAGCAGTCAGAAAAAGCTATCTAAAAAATGAAAGGTTTAATTAAGGACATATGAGAAAAATGCCCAGATTTAAATTGAAAATTACTAGTTATTGCAACGACTACGAAAATCCCAACTAAATGAAAAAACTAGTCAATAGACAAGGTAATATACATTTTAGAATTATCAGACAATGTTTTGAAAACCATGATTAAAAAATGCTTTGACAAAACATTATGAACACATTTGAATAAAAATGTAGGAATTTCTAATGTAATTCCACAGTGACTCTGTATGATTTCAATACCTTTAGACCATGAAAATTTCACACCTTGTTTTATGTCCCTGGATATATTCCAGTGTCTCCTGATATATAATCTATGGAAACTTGAATACAATTTGTATCCTGCTGTTGTGTGAAAACTGTATAACTCTTAATTGTGTTGAATTAGTTCATAGTACTTTTCAGGTCTACTATATCCTACTTTTCATTCTATTAATTTTTAAGAGTTTGATACTGAAACTCCAACTAAAAATCTCCATTTTTCTCCTTAAAAATACTTGTACTATATAGTCGAACTATATGAAATTTTGTTCTGTATTTTCCAAGTCTCCTGTAAATGTGTTACCATACTTTCATAATTTAAAAAAAATCCATCAAAAAAAGTAGCAAAGAATTAGAAGATATAAAGAAAAACAAAATGTCTATACCAAAAATTCCAAACAATCTACAAACAAACTTCTAAAACTCAAAAGTTTGGCAAGTATTCAAGATATAATATAGATTACTTTGAGTAATATTTATAGTCATTTTCACAATATCAATTCCAATACAAAAACATGGTATAACTCTCCATGTGTGTCAGTATTTCTTTCTGTCTTTGGGTTCTTTCAGTTTTCTGAGTACAGGTCTTTTGTCTGCTTAGTTAGGTTTATTCCTAGGTATTTTATTCTTTTTGTTGCAGTGATAAGTAGGATTGTTTCCTTAATTTCTCTTTTGCATATTTCATTATTAGTATATAGAAATGCAAGAGATTTCTGTCAATTAATTTTGTATCCTGCAACTTTACCAAATTCACTGATGAGCTCTATTAGTTTTCTGGTGGCATTTTTAGGACTTTCTATGTATAGTATCATGTCATCTACAAACAGTGATGGTTTTACTTCTTTGTTTACAATTTAGATTTCTTTTATTTCTTTTCCCTCTCTGATGGGTGTGGCTAGGACTTTCAAACCTATGCTGAATGAAGATGGCAATAGTGGAACATTGTCTCATTCCTGATCTTAGAGGAAATGCTTTCAGTTTTTCACCATTTAAAATGATGTTTTCTGTGGGTTTGTCAAATATGGTCTTTATTATGTTGAGGTAGACTCCCTATACTCCCACTTTCTGGAGAGTTTTTATCATAAATTGGTGTTCAGTTCAGCTCAGTTGCTAAGTCGTGTCCAACTCTTTGCAACCCCATGGACCACAGGACACCAGTCATCCCTATACATCACCAAATCCCGGAGTCTACTCAAACTCAGGTCCATTGAGTCAGTGATGCCATCCAACTATCTCATCCTCTGTGTCCCCTTCTCCTCCCACCTTCAATCTTTCCCAGCATCAGGGTCTTTCCAAATCAGTCAGTTCTTTGGATCAGGTGGCCAAAGTATTGGAGTTTCAGCTTCAACATCAATCCTGCCAATGAATATTCAGGACTGATTTCCTTTAGGATGGACTGGTTGGATCTCCTTGCAGTCCAAGGGACTCTCAAGAGTCTTCCCAACACCATAGTTCAAAAGCATCAATTCTTTCGCACTCAGCTTTCTTTATAGTCCAACACTCACATCCATACATGACCACTGAAAAAACCATAGCCTTGACTAGACAGACCTTTGTTGGCACAGTGATGTCTCTGCTTTTTAATATGCTGTCTAGGTTGGTCATAAGTTTCCTTCCAAGGAGTAAGTGTCTTTTAATTTCATGGCTGCTGTCACCATCTGCAGTGATTTTGGAGCCCAAAAATAATAAAGTCTGTCACTGTTTCCCCTGTTTCCCCATCTATTTCCCATGAAGTGATGGGATCGGATGCCATGATCTTAGTTTTCTGAATGTTGAGCTTTAACCCAACTTTGTCATTCTCCTCTTTCACTTTCATCAAGAGGCTGCTTAGTTCTTCTTCACTTTCTGCCATAAGGGTTGCGTCATCTGCATATCTAAGGTTATTGATATTACTCCCAGCAATCTTGATTCCAGTTTGTGCCTCAAACATCCCAGCGTTTGTCAGGATGTACTCTGCATATAAGTTAAATAATCAGGGTGATGATATATAGCTTTGACATACTCTTTTCCCTATTTGGAACTGGTCTGTTGTTCCATGTCCAGTTCTTTGTTGCTTCCTGACCTGCATACAGATTTCTCAAGAGGCATGTCAGGTAGTCTGGTATTCCCATCTCTTTCAGAATTTCCCACAGCTTGTTGTGATCCACACAGTCAGAGGTTTTAGCGTAGTCAATGAAACAGAACTAGATGCTTTTCTGGAACTCTCTTGCTTTTTCGATGATCCAATGGATGTTGGCAATTTGATCTCTGGTTCCTCTGTCTTGTCTAAAACCAGCTTGAATATCTGGAAGTTCATAGTTGATGTATTGTTGAAATCTGGCTTGGAGAATTTTGAGCATTACTTTACTCT
>NW_011491831.1:0-1761 GCF_000754665.1 Bison bison bison | reverse complement strand
TTCCAGGTTCCTAATCAATATTGCTCTTTACAGCATCAGACCTTGCTTCTATCACCAGTCACATCCACAACTGGGTGTTGTTTTTGCTTTGGCTCTGTCTCTTCATTCTTTCTGGAGTTATTTCTCCACTGATCTCCAGTAGCATATTGGGCACTTACCAATCTGGGGAATTCATCATTCAGTGTCCTATCTTTTTGCCTTTTTCTACTGTTCATGGGGTTCTCAAGGCAAGTATACTAAAGTGGTTTGCTATTCCCTTCTCCAGTAAATGGGTGTTGGATTCTGTCAAAAGCTTTTCTTGCATCTGTAGAAATGATTATATGTTTTTTTATTCTTCAATTTGTTTTTGTGGTGTATCACATTGATTGATGTGTATATATTGAAGAATCCTTGCATCCCTGGGATAAATCATACACTTAATCATGATGTATGATACTTTTAATGTGTTGTTGGATTTGGCTTGCTAGTATTTGTTGAGTATTTTGTATCTATGTTTGTGAATGATATTGGCCTGTAATTTTCTCAAAGTAGTACAGATTCAATGCAATCCCTATCAAATTCTGTTATTTTCACAGAATTTAAACAAAACTTTTTACAATATGCTACAGAAACACAGAAGACTTCAAATAACCAAAACAATCTTAAGAAAAATATAACTGGAGGAATCAGGCTCCCTGACTCCAGACTATACTACAAAGCTACAGCCATCAAAACAGTATGGTACTGGCACAAAAACCAGAAATATAGATCAATGCAACAAAATAGAAAGGCCAGTGATAAATTCACTCACCTAAGGTCACCTAATCTATGAAAAGGAGGCAAGACTATACAATGGAGAAAAGAAATTCTCTTCACTAAGTGATGCTGAGAAAACTGGAAAGCTACATGCAAAAGAACAAAATTAGAACATTTTCTATTACCATACACATAAATAAGCTCAAAATGGATGAAAGACCTAAACGTAAGACCAGATACTATAAAACCCTTAGAGGTAAACACAGAACACTCTCTGACACAAATCAGAGTAAGATATTTTTTGACCCATCTCCTAGGGTAATGAAAATAAAAACAAACATAAATGGGACCTAATTAAACATAAAAGTTTTTGCAGAGCAAAGAAAACCATAAAAAAAATGAAAAGATAACCTACAAAATGGGAGAGAATATTTGTAAAAACAACTGAAAAGTAATTAATCTCCAAAATATACAAACAGCTCATGTAGCTCAATATAAGAAACAAACAACCCAATCAAAAATGGGGAGAAGATCTAAATAGACATATATCCCAAAGAAGACAGACAGATGGCCAGAAATCACATGAAAAGATGTTCTAATCACTAATTATTGTTGTTGTTGTTCAGTCACCCATTTGTGTCTCACTCTTTGCAACCCCAAGGACTGCAGCACTCCAGGCCTCTCTGTCCTTCACCATATCCTGAAGTTTGCCCAAGTTCATGTCCATTGAATTGGTGATGCCCATCCAGCCATCTCATCCTCTGATGCCCTCTTCTCATTCTGCCCTCAATCTTTCCCAGCATCATGGACTTTTCCAGTGAGTCAGTTGTTCACATCAGATGACCAAAATACTAGAGTTTCAGCTTCAGTAATTATTAGAGAAATGCAAATCAAAACTACAGTGAGATATCACCTCACAGCAGTCAAATGGCCATCATCACAAAATCTACAAACAATAAATGCTGGAGTAGGTTTGGAGAAAAAGGAACCTTCCTAAACTGTTGGTGGGAATATAAATTGGTACAG
>NW_011491830.1:13535-14748 GCF_000754665.1 Bison bison bison | reverse complement strand
CCACATACCCTGCATTGCAAGGTAGATTCTTAACTGCTGGACCGCTAGGGAAGTCCCAAGGCTTCATAATCTTGATCTGTATTTTCCTGATAATTAATTCCAAGTAGTTTATAGGTTTAAATATTGAAACTAAAGCATAAAGGTTTTAACTGGCAATAGCACATTTTCCTGATTTTGTAGTAAGAATTTTTTTGTAAATAGGACACACAAAGTACTGACCATAAAAGGAAAAATTGATAAATTGAGCATGATTAAAATTAAGAACTTTTATTCATCGAAGGCATTTCATGCTAAAATGAAAAGGCAAAGCATAAGCTGGGAGAAGCTATTTTCAATAAAAGGATTCAAAAAGGACTCTTATCCAGAATATGTAAAGAATTCTTAGAAATCAGGATACTAAACCAGACAACCTCATTGTTAGATGAGCAAAAAGCCTGGAAAAGACTTTACAAAAGATAATATCCAAATGACCAATACACATAGAAAAATGTGATCATTTTTATTAATCATCAGAGAAATACAAGTTAAACACATTTTTGTCAAAGATGCAAAAAAATGTTTCAATGAAGGGAGGATAAGCTTTTCAGTAAATGGTGTTGAAACAATGGGGTATTCATAAGATGAAAACAAACCTTGAATTAAGCCTAACCCCCATTCAAAAATCAAGTCAAAATGGATCCTAAATCTAAGTGTAAAAATTATACGTAAGAGAACATAGAAGAAAGTCTTCAGGAACTAAGATTAAGCAAAGATGTCCTAACTGTGACACCAAAAGCATATAAGCCATTAAATAAAAAATCAATAATTGAACAACCAAAATTAAAAACTTTTGTCTGTGAGAGACTATGTGAAGAAGAGGAAAAGACAAGTCACCAACTTACAGGAAATATTTGAAACTACATATCTAACAAAGAACTCATATGTAGAGTATGTGAAGAATTACCTAAATGTAACAGTAAGAGAAGTTGTTTTTTCAGTTAGAAAATTAGTCAAGGACTTAAACTTATGCTTCACTGAAGAGGATCTATATCTGGCAAAAGAAAAGAAAAAAACACAAGAAAAAGATGTTCAGCATGGCTCGCTAACAGGGAAATGTAAATTAAAATCACAAGATATCATTTCATATCTATCAAAGTAACTAAAAATAAAAAAATAGTAATACTGCCAAATGCTGGTGAGGTTGCAGAGAAACTGGATTTCTCCTGCAGTGCTG
>NW_011491830.1:8545-10340 GCF_000754665.1 Bison bison bison | reverse complement strand
ACTATTTCCCAGAGTTTGCACAAACTCATGTCCATTGAGTCAGTGATGCCATCCAACCAACTCATCCTCTGTCGCCTCCTTTTCCTCCTGCCCTCAGTCTTTTCCAGCATCAGGGGCTCTTCCCGTCATGTGGCCAAAGTATTTGAGCTTCAGCTTTAGCATCAGTCCTTCTAATGAATATTCAGGGTTCAATTCCTTTAGAATTTACTGGTTTGATCTCCTTTTTGTCAAGGGGACTCTCAAGTGTCTTTTCCAGTACCATAATTCAAAAGCATTAATTCTCTGGCACTCAGCCTACTTTATGGTCCAACTCTCACATCTGTACCCTTTCCTGGTGGCTCAAAAGAAGTCTGCCCGCAATAGAGGAGGCCTGGGTTCAGTCCCCAGATCAAGAAGATCCCAGTGAGAAGGGCATGGCAACCCACTCGAATATCCTTGCCTGGAGAATCCCATGGACAGAGGAGCCTGGTGGGCTACAGTCCATGGGGTTGCAAAGAGTCGGACACGATTGAGCAATTAACACAACAGCAACTCACATCCATACATGACTACTGGAAAAACCATAGCTTTGATTATACAGAAATTTGTCAGCAAAGTGATATCTCTGTTCTTAATGTGATGTCTAGGTTTGTCATAGCTTTTCTTCCAAGGAGCAAGTGTCTTTTAATTTCATGGCTGCAGTCACCATCTGCAGTGATTTTGGAGCCCAGAAAAATAAAGTCTGACACTGTTTCCACTGTTTCCCCATCTATTTGCCATGAAGTGATGGGACCAGATGCCATGATCTTCGTTTTCTGAATGTTGAGCTTTAAGCCAGCTTTTTCACTCTCCTCTTTCACCTTCATCAAGAGGCTCTTTAGCTCCTCTTTGATTTCTGCCATTAGAGTAGTATTATCTGCATACCTGAGGTTATTGATATTTCTCCTGGAAATCTTGATTCCAGCTTGTAATTAATCTAGCCCAGCATTTCATTTGATGTACTCTGCATATAAGTTAAATGATAAAGGTGACACTACACAGCCTTGACGTGCTCCTTTCCCAGTTTGGAACCAATTCATTGTTCCATGTCCAGTTCTAACTGTTGCTTCTTGACCTGCATACAGGTTTCTCAGGAGGCAGGTAAGGTAGTCTAGTATTTCCACCTCTTTAGAATTTTCCACAGTTTGTTGTGATCCGCAGTCAAAGGCTTTAGCATAGTCAATGAAGCAGAAGTAGATGATTTTCTGGAATTTTCTAGATTTTTCTATGATCCAACAGATGTTGGCAATTTGCTCTCTGGTTCCTCTGACTTTTCTAAATCCAGCTTGAACATCCGGAAGTTCTTGGTTCACATACTGTTGAAGCCTGGCTTGAAGAACTTTGAGCATTACTTTGCTAGTGTGTGAGATTAGTGCAATTGTGTGGTAGTTCGAACATTCTTTGGCACTACCTTTCTTTGGGATTGGAATGCAAACACATTTTTTCAGTCCTGTGGCCATTGCTGAGTTTTCTAAATTTGCTGACATGTTGAGCACAGCACCTGTTACCTTATACCTTGCATCTATCTAACTTCTGTTTACATTTGTTACATTATATTGCAATTGCAGGGCTTCCCTGGTGACTCAGTGGTAAAGAATCTGCCTTCCAATGTAGGAGATGGGGGTTCAATCCCTGGTCTGGGAAGATCTCCTGGGGAAAGAAATGGCAACCCACTCCAGTTTTCTAGCCTAGAAAATTCCATCAACAGAGGAGCCTGGTGGACCAAAGTCAATGGGGTCCCATAGAGTCAGACAGGACAGCTACTTAACAACTGAAC
>NW_011491830.1:4705-5629 GCF_000754665.1 Bison bison bison | reverse complement strand
AGGTCATACCTGAATGGTCTAGTGGTTTTCCCTACTTTCTTCAATTTAAGTCTAAATTTGGCAATAAGGAGTTCATGATCTGAGCCACAGTCAGCTCCTGGCTGACTGTATAGAGCTTCTCCATCTTTTGCTGCAAAGAGTATCATCTGTCTGATTTCGGTGTTGACCATCTGGTGATGTCCATGTGTAGACTCTTCTCTTGTGTTGTTGGAAGAGGGTGTCTGCTATGACCAGTGTGTTCTCTTGGCAAAACTCTATTAGCCTTTGCCCTGCTTTATTCCATATTCCAAGGCCAAATTTGGCTTTTACTCCAGGTGTTTCTTGTATTCCTACTTTTGCATTCCAGGCCCCTATAAGGAAAGGACATCTTTTCTGGGTGTTAGTTATAAAAGGTATTGTAGGTTTTCATAGAATCATTCAACTTCCGCTTCTTCAGCATTACTGGTTGGGGCATAGACTTGGATTACTGTGATATTGAATGGTTTGCCTTGGAAACGAACAGAGAACATTCTGTCATTTTTGAGATTGCATCCAAGTACTGTATTTCAGACTCTTTTGTTGACCATGATGGCTACTCCATTTCTTCTAAGGGATTCCTGCCCGCAGTAGTAGATATGATGGTCATCTGAGTTAAATTCACCCATTCCAGGCCGTTATAGTTCGCTGATTCCTAGAATGTCGACGTTCACTCTTGCCATCTCCTGTTTGACCACTTCCAATTTGCCTTGATTCATGGACCTAACATTCCAGGTTCCTATGCAGTGTTGCCCTTTACAGCATCAGACCTTGCTTCTGTCACCAGTCAAATCCACAGCTGGGTATTCTTTTTGCTTTGGCTCCATCCCTTCATTCTTTCTGTAGTTATTTCTCCACTGATCTCCAGTAGCATATTGGACACCTACCAACCTGGGGAGTTCCTCTTTC
>NW_011491830.1:0-496 GCF_000754665.1 Bison bison bison | reverse complement strand
GAAGCCACCATTCCAATTTGTAAAGGGATAGTTGCTTTGAAGTTATTTGTTATGTGGTAAATTTCTGATTGTAGGAAATCTGTTTAATTGGATAAACATTTACTGATAATTTGATGACTTTGAAGTACATGGGGAGGGTGTATTTAAAAGAATAAGACAAGAAAGAAATGCTATTTAATTGTTATAGGATATCTGGAAAGAAACTATTTGTTTTATAATTTGGCACGCTGAGTTGTGAAAGGTGTCATGTTTTTTCATCTACATTTTACTTACTGTGTTTTGTTTTGGTATGACCCTTTGCCCAAGAAAAAAAAGTAATGCTACTTTATTTATTTTTTTTTTAACTTTACAATATTGTATTACTTATCAACATGAATCCGCCACAGGTATAGACGTGCTCCCCATCCTGAACCCTCCTCCCTCCCCGTACCATCCCTCTGGGTCGTCCCAGTGCACCAGTCCCAAGCATCCAGTATCTTGCATCGAACCTGGACTG
>NW_011491829.1:17704-18171 GCF_000754665.1 Bison bison bison | reverse complement strand
GTCTCGTGCATTGGCAGGTGGGTTCTTTACCACTAGTGCCTGGGGAAGTCACATTCTGGGATGTGGTTTATTTTTTCCTTGTCTGTCCAATCTTATTCACTTCCTACCTTTCAGGAATCCTTCATAATTTCTTGTCCACTGGTGGTACACTCTTTTGTTTATCAGCATTGGTAGTCATTCATAAATACTTATGGAAATTCTATGGCATATCAGTCATTGTTCTAGGTACCAGGGATATAACAGTAAATAAAAACAGACACAATTCCCAGTTCTTATGAAATTCTATCTTCTAGTGGAGGGAGAGAGACAAAAAATACATTATTTAAATGCCCAGTTTATCAGATGGTGATAAATGGTGTAGGAACAAATTTAGCAAGGCATTGGGGAAAGAGTGCTTATTTGGATCATGTGATGGGGCAAATCAATCAATGTGATACACCATATTAACAAACTGAAGAATAAAAACC
>NW_011491829.1:16263-17342 GCF_000754665.1 Bison bison bison | reverse complement strand
TGGAAAAGAAAAAGTAAGATTGTCACTGTTTGCAGATGACACTATACATAGAAAATCCTAAAGATGCCACCAGAAAACTACTAGAGCAAATGAATGAATTTAGTAAAGTCACAGGATACAAAATTAATACACAGAAACCCCTTGCATTCCTATATATTAACAATGAAAGATCAGGAAGAGAAATTAATGAAACAATCTCATTTACCATTGCAACAAAAAGAAAAATTATCTAGGAATAAACCTACCTAAAGAGACAAAAGACCTATATGAAGAAAACTACAAGACACTGATGAAAGAAATAAAAGATGACATATATAGATGGAGAGATATATACCATGTTTTGGGATTGGAAGAATCAATATTGTGAAAATGATTATTCTACCCAAAGCAATCTAGATATTCAGTGCAATCCCTATCAATTTACCAATGGCATTTCCCAGAGAATTATAACAAAAATGTTTACAATTTGTGTGGAAACACAAAAGACCCAAAGAGCCAAAACAATCTTGAGAAAGAAAACCAGAACTGGAGGAATCAGGCACCCTGACTTCAGACTATACTACAAAGCTACAGTAATCAAGACAATATGGTGCTGACACAGAAATATAGACCAACAGAACAAGATAAAAAGCCCAGAGATCAACCCACACACCTATGGGCACCTTATCTTTGACAAAGGAGGCAAGAATATACAATGGAGAAAAGACAGTCTCTTCAAAAAGTGGTGCTGGGAAAACTGGACCCCTGCATATAAAAGAATGAAATTAGAACACTACATAACACCATACACAAAAATAAACTAAAAATGGATTAAATAATGTAAGGCCAGAAACTATAAAAATCTTAGAGGAAAACATGGGCAGAACATTCTTTGACATAAATCACAGCAAGATGATTTTTGACCCACCTCCTAGATAAAGAAAATAAAAACAAAATAAACAAATGGGACCTACTTAAAAGCTTTTGCACAGCAAAGGAAACCATAAACAAGACAAAAAGACAATCCTCACAACGGGAGAAAATATTTGCAAACAAAGCAACTAACAAAGGATTAATCTCCAAAATATACAAACAGCTCA
>NW_011491829.1:12594-14716 GCF_000754665.1 Bison bison bison | reverse complement strand
GCAAGAATACTGGAGTGGGTTGCTATGCCTTTCTCCAGGGGATCTTCCTGTCACAGGGATCAAACCTGCATCTCCTCCATCAGCAGACAGGTTCTTTACCACTGAGCCACCAGAAAAGCCCATATTTGGAGGTAACAAGCTATTTAACAACCAGTGAGTCATGGACATTAACCAATCAGAATGGACATCAGCCTGTACCCAATATTAGTGTGGACCTATAGAGTATCAGTGTTAATACACCTAAGAGAAACTCTCGCACATAGGTACTAAAAGGCATATACAGAAGTGCTTTCAGTGGCATTTTTTGTAATGTCCACCTACAGTTAAATAGATGACAATATTGTGGTATTTTCACACTGTAGAATACTTTGCACTTACAAAAATGAATAAACTAGTCATAGGCATCAACACAAATAATCTCAAAACATGATATTATTGGAAATAAGGAAATCTCAGAAGAATATACGTAGATAGAATGATTCCATTTACATAAAAAACAAAAACAGGAACAATTCGATTTTCACCACTACTTTCCAGGAAACAAGACCTAGTATCTGACATCTAGACCTAGAGGCTCAAAACTTTAAGATGTTAGGAGTTAACCAGCTTACCCACATCAGTTTTTTTGGCATAGGGGACAGTGAGTGATGGAAGCATTCTGGTTTAAGAGAATAAATACAATACTTGAAGTCATAAAACTTGGAGTCCAGCCTTATCCCTCCAAGTAATAGCTTTGCAGCAATGGGGGAAGTTACTCAAACTACAAGAGGATAATGCCTGCAATGAGGAGACTCGGGTTCAGTCCCTAGGTTGGGAAGGTCCTCTGGAGAAGAAAAGTGGCAACCCACTCCTGGAGAATCCCATGGACAGAAGAGCCTGGTGGGTTACAGTCCATAGGGTCTCAAAGAGTGAGACATGACTGAATCGACTACGCTTCCCTGGTGGCTCAGTGGTAAAAAATCCACCTGCAATGCAGGAGCCTCAGGAGACTCAGGTACGATCCCTGAGTCAGGAAGATCCCCTGGAGGAGGGCATGACAACCCACTCCACTATTCTTGTCTGAAGAATCCCATGGACAAAGGAGCTGGTGGGCTGCAGCCCATAGGGTCGCAAAGAGTCAGACACGACTGAAGTGACTTAGCACACCTGCACTATCCAATTAGAAATATAAGATGTTACTCTAGAGGAGATAATAATGAGCATATGATTTTTAAAAGTTTATTAAATGTTTGGTAGTAACTGTTTTGACATTATAAAGATGTACATATGTACATTAAATTAAATTTTTAGCAGAATATTGCAAATCCAAAGTGCATACATGACTCATTCTGAAGGCATATATTCTTATTCAAAAAACAAATACATTTGTAAGTGACTTAAAGTGACTTAATGACATTCTGTAGTCAGACCTCTTTTGGTCACTCACAGCAAATTCTTACTCAGAGATGAGGAGACAGAGCATTGCTGAATGACATAAGATTCAACAGGAAGATGGCAGATCAAACTGGGAAATGTGTTATCTGAAGCAGACTAAGGGGAGAAAGTCAAGGGTCAAGGTCAAGGTCACAGCAGGAAAATGGCATCAAGCACCAAACTTCAAAAAGGAGTGGCTCTGATGGAAATGAGACAATGAACTGTAAAGTTAGTAGCCAGGGAAGTTTGTCCTAGGACAGAAACAGGTACTTGGAAGGAGTCAGGGAACTTGATTCCAATCTAAGTCTGGGAAGAGGAAGTACAGGCTGAAGCCAGGCAGGGCTGAACCCCTTAATACATATAACATAGTCATTTCCTGTCTTGATATACTACTGCATGTAAATCTTCCCGTGACTACCTACACAGAACTAACATTACAAAGTATGGCAGGATTAAAGCAATGTTCCTCCTTTACCAAAGAAATGTTCTACATCCTAGGAGGATTAAGGCTTAGTTAAAAGTAATAACCATAATAAAAACAAGCATTTGGGGGTACTTAATATGTATGCTGTAATAAGCACTTTATATGTGTTATCTTGTTTAATCCTCAAAAAATTCTAGGATCTAGGTACTATAATTAGCTCTATTTTAGGATAAAGAGACTTGCCTGTGTCATAAAGCTGGTGTGGGATCAAAGCAGGACTTGACT
>NW_011491829.1:11614-12494 GCF_000754665.1 Bison bison bison | reverse complement strand
TGTGTTCTTAACCACCATACACTGTCTCCTCATGCCTACTGAAATGGTACTTTCGGTGACCTCAAGTTGCTACTTAGAGTGCTCATATCATGAGCTATTTTTAAATTAGATAAACATGGATTATCTTTTCAGATTTTAATAAAGGCAGATGTGAAAATATTAATGTTGACAGTGAGATGTTTTCCTAATTACAGTTCAGTTTAATAAGATAAGCGCAGCTGAAATTTGAGCTCAACTTGTCTTTGCAGGGCCTCTTGTGGCACAACTCAACTATTACAGTTTGGATCTTTTAGATAGCTTATAATTTTGGAGATTTTCCAAAAGTGAATTGTGAAAGATAAAAGTCAGCATTTAAAGGCCTGGAAACTTTAGTCTGAGAAATGTATTTTTGAGAAGACTATTTTTAATTCACTTTTTAAATGACTATGTTAATAGCCAAAAAATATTTCATTACGTATCTCTTCCAGATGACGTTTATACCTGATTTTTGGTTGTAGGTACCATACCAGTAGAGCTGCACTGTCCAACATGATGGAAATGTTCTAGATTTGTGCAGTCCACTATGGTAGCCACTGGCTACATGATGTGGCTATTGAGGACTTGAGATACAATGCAACTGAAAAATTGAAATTTTTGTTTTATTTCACTGCTTTGATTTTAATTAAATGTAAAAATTGAAGCAGTGTAAAATATTTTTATGTTAAATTTTCATTATTTTGATAGGACCACATTTCACTTTAACCACTGAAATTTTAGCATCTGAATTGAGGTATGCTTTAAGTGTAACATGTATACCAGATTTCAAACACTTAAATGGAAAAAAAAATGTCAAGTGTTTTACGAATAATTATATATTAAATATGTATTAATACATTTCAAG
>NW_011491829.1:9681-10307 GCF_000754665.1 Bison bison bison | reverse complement strand
TACTTTCATAATTCAAAAAAATAACATTTTTTAAAATATATGAATAACTGAGCTAGATATACTACATTAAAAATAATTTTTAAAAAAGAATTCAATTCTGATCAGGAATTATAAGGAGTCTTTCAAGTATAAAATCTTAATTTCCTCCTTCCTTTAACAAATTTGTTTAGTGAACAAATTTATGGAGTACCTACTCTGTGCCCAGACTACTCTAATGCATGGACTAAATCAGTAAACAAAACAAGCAAGATACCTTGCCCTCACTGTGCCAGAGGTTGGGGTAGGCACAAGGACTATTGGCCACCTCTATTTGCAAACATTCTTCTGAACATGAAATTTACTCTTGTAATATACTGTACCATCCACTCATCTTACAAACAAGAGGACTGAGCCCTATATATTGTTTGATGGTATTAATGTCTTTCATTGACCAGAGTTTAATGAGTTATGTTTTAATGTTTAAAACATAAATTAGGATATTTACTTCATTTCTCCTAGATCTCAACCCAGAGATCTGCTTTTCTTTCCCTCCACCCAGTCCCTTATTCATAAGAGAATGGGATCAGATCTCATTAGGCTAGGACTTCCCTAACTGGGATTAGGAAAAACTACCAATTTGGCTGAAA